>NC_045696.1:14767272-15067272 GCF_009834535.1 Camelus ferus | reverse complement strand
AAACAAAAAGGCAACCTACTGAATGGGCATATTATAAGGCTGATAAGGGGTTAATATTCAACATATATAAACAGTTCATACAAGTCAACATTAAAAAAAAAACCTGATTAAAAAATGGGCAGAAGAACTGAATAGATATTTTTTACAAAGAGGAAATGCAGATGGCCAACAGGCACATGAAAGGATGCCAACATTGCTAATCATGGGGGAAATACAAATCAAAACCACAATGAGGTATCACCTCACGCCTGTCAGTATGGCTATCATCAAAAAGAATACAAATAATAAATGGCTGGTGAGGATGTAGAGAAAAGGTAACCCTCATACAGTAATGGTGGGAATGTAAATTGGTGTAGCCACTGTGGAAAACAGTATGGAGGTTTCTCAAGAAACTAAAAGTAGAACTACCATATGACCCAGCATTTGACCATATGACCCACTCATGAGTATATATTCCAAAAAACAAAAGCACTAATTCAAAAAGATACATGCACCCCAATGTTCACAGCAGTGTTATTTACAATTGCCAAGGTATGGAAGCAACCTAAGTGTTCATCAACAGATATTCATAAAAGATAAAGAAGATGTGGTGTATATGCATCATGGAATACTACTCAATCATAAAAAAGAACAAAATTTTACCATTTTCAGCAACTAGGACAGACTTGGGGGGCATTATGCTAAGTGAAACAAATCAGACAAGTACTGTATGATATCACCTATATGTGGAATCTAGAAAATACAGTAAATGAGTAAATAAAACAAAAAATAAACAGACTCACAGATACAAAGAACAAACGAATGGTTACCAGTGAGTAGTAAGAAGGGGGAGGGGCAATATAAGGGTAGGGAGGAAAAGGGTTATTATGGGATTATATAAAGTGACATGTATGGAAAAATATAAAGCACTATAGAATTTAAAGTAAATTTCATTCAATAAAAAATTAAAAACTATAATAAAAATTTTAAAACGGTAATTGAATTGATTTAATTATAAAGCTTTGAGTCTCCTCACAGGAAGAACACCCCTAGAAAAGACAGAAGGGCAAAACTAAGAAATACAACGGCTCAGTGTCTCTTAAAAGAGAAAGGAGAGGGGTGAGCTGAAAACAGCCAGGTTAGTGAGGTGGTAAAGAAAGCAAATGGAACAGTTTAGAGGAGAATCTAGGTCAGTGTGTGCATACTTAGTTGGGTCTGATGACAGCATATTCTATTTGAGTGAAGATCTTGGAAGCATATGCAATATAAAACTGATGCTTTAGTAAGTAGTTGGGACCAGAGAGTTACATCTGAATATCATTAATATAAAATAAAGTGAGTGAGTGGTTTTCTTAAGAAAAATGCAGTGAGAGAAGACTAAACGACAATGAACTGGTTAATTGGGAAGCCATTACTAACACAGGTCAGGAAGGAGAAAGCCAACAAGGAGATCAGTGATGATGGTAATGATGGTGTAATAAATACATGTCAGTTATTGGGAAATTATTCTCGGCCAGGAGCTGTGATAAGTTTTACATTCAATGCTCATAATACTATCTTTAGACAAAGAGGTAAAGTTGGGAGAATCTGGTAAAATGTAAAAGCACCGTTTCTGTTATCAAGAGAGGATAGACTCTCATGAAGGTTGTGATCAAAGGTCATTGCCAAGACAAGATATGGGTTTAAGAAAATTCCTAGGGTCTGGCTAAGCTGGGTACCACAAACTGGAAAGCCTGCTAAGGAGGGCCAATGACTTAGAAAGGCAGCTTGAAAGCCTCTCTGGTGTTCAATGAAAGTGAGAGCTAAAAATGACCAAAGATCTTCTGTGGAAAAATGATGCCTTTCTACTGAAATAGACACAGTATTGCTATGTCAAGAAATTACAGATGATTCCCAGCAGAGATTACGGATGATTTATGAATGCAATTATGGGTGTAATTCTATTCATAAATGGTCTATGGTGCTTTTCATAAAGTCAATATATTGATTATATAGATTTTTCCATAGAATAAACAATACTAAGAATAACAACCATCTAGCACACATTTAGACTTGCATTATATTAGCCCTGATACTTACAATGAACCTTCAAGACAGATCTCATAACATGATTTTATAGTTAACAAATTCGAGATCTGGACTGTTTAAGTAATTTGCCCAGTCCACCCAGCTGTACATGCCTGAAACAGACCTCCAGATCAGAGCTGCAGAGTCCCACAGCATCCCTCTTTCTCCCTGGTCCACGCAGCCTTCTGCGTCTCTCTGCTCCTGAACATAGAAATAAAGGTATATAAGTTACACCAACAGAGCCATTGCCTACAATTCCCTTTTAACAGTTTTTTATTCACCTGAAATGTTGGAGAACCGGTCTCCACATATTTGGTAGTTTGACGGTTTTGATCCCTAAAAGCTTGTCCATGTTATAAAACTGGCAAAGACACACAAGATTCATATCGTTCTCTTTGTGGTGCCCATGATTCCATAGGCAATAAACGAGGAATGTCACAAATGTGAGTTATGCTTCAGAATGATGGGAGGATATCAGTTTAAGCTGTGGAGAATGAGAGCTTCACCATTATAGTAAATGCTCTGCTGACAGATGGATTGTTTTCATGTTTTCATAACGTCCACACCATTTCCATCTGAGGTCATTTTTAATTTATACCACACTTTATCTCTCTAGATCCACCTTTTTCTCGAGGTAGGCTGTGCCGAGGTTCTGTTTTTATTATCCCACCCACATGCGGTCGGCCTCCACTAACATACACACACCCCACTTGGATTATTTCCAACACAAATACCAATGGTATTCACACTATGGGCAAGAGAGTAGCTGGGTTAAAAGTTGATGCGGAGGTTAAAGTCCAAGCCCACGCTTAAACTGCACGGCCAAACGCTAGAAGATGACAATGCTTAGAAACAGAGCACTCAGAAGCTTAGTGGCAAATATGTATTTTCCAGCTTGCTACCTAAGAAATGTAAGTATTATTACCCCTCCACATCTGTATAGGAGGCAAAAATCTGAGGACGGTCAAAAATCTCAGAGGCCCTGAAAATGCTTCTCTAATGATGTGTTCTTCTACCTAAAAATACTACCCATCAGTGCTGTTCTTTTAATGGTTAGATTTCACACACACACACACACACACACACATCAAACACACATGATGAAAAGAAGAAATTAATCTGTGAGTGAAAACTATTCAGAGTTAGTAATGACACAGGGATTTGTGTGCCAATGTTACTGATAAAAATATACACAGAACAGTTAAATAGAAGAATCTGGGCAGGAAGAAGGGTGGGTCTCACACTTAGAGAACATGCGTAGGTGAATTCACACTCAAGCGAATTTAAAGCCAAGGAGAAGCCTGGGAAGGGGGCACTGGGAAGTTAAGGAAGAGCTGAGAGATGGATAATTAGCGCACATGCTGATGGATGTGAAAGAGACTGAAGAAGGATAAACAAGCCTCAGGCTGAGGAAGCGCATTCATTCACAGGCAGCTCTGATGGCGCCTTTCCACGTGCGCTGGGCTGGTTGGGTTATCGTGTATGTTTTACTTCAGCAGCACCTTCCCAACCTCAAGCTACCCTGACATGACATTTTAATACATGCACATTAACTTCTGAATTCTTTATCCACAACCGCAAGAATTTCATTTCGAGTGTATGTGGATTTTGGGTCATTCCGGTGGAGGATAATTAGAAAAAGATGGAACTAGGAGTGGGGAGGGGAAAGGAGGCAAAACAACAGGACAAAAGATTTTGCCAAAACGGCCCTGGAGAGATAAAGGAAGCCCTGTGCTCAGAATTCTTTCACAGGAAGCGAGCTAAGACTTTTGTAAAAGGGATTGATGGAGCCAGGTCAGAGCGCTCTCCTGGCACGAGGCCCCTTAGAATGGAAAGTTAAGGCCATGGATCCCTGCAAGATTAGCCAAGGAGGGGCTGACAAACACCTACTACACTGTGGCAGACTAAATGGGTTAAAAGTGGTTACAGGAAAATTTTTCCTCTTTGAGTATTCAAACTGCATTCTGTCTTTTCATAGGATCAAAAGTTAAAGTCATAATCAGAAAGACATTATTTAGATGGGAGACCAGAGTCTTAAGAGAAGGAAGTGCTTCTCAGCTTTGTTCACGTACATGGTCTGCAACAGAGCAGAATCTCTAAGTATTCCATTTCAATCACAGGAGGAAGGAAAGAGTGTTGAAATGATGTTAATTGTAGAATATTAATTATTGCATATGTCAAATCATGTTTCTATGCTTTGCATCTAATATGTAGCCTGTATAATTTTATTTTCATAAAGAGTAAAAATTTTAAAACAAAACTTTATTAAAGAGGTTAACAGGAACCTTTCTCAGCCCCCTCCACTCTTGGTGTCAAAGGGCAATGATTGCAAACTGGGACACCTTCTGCCACAGCCAGGGAAACCAACGAATGATGCTTCTTACTCTTAGGTGTAATGTGATAGAGAGTGATGGAGATTTTGATAAGCTTCAAAGGACATGCCCCATTAAAAAAACCAAATAGTTCAATTTTCTTAAGCCACATTGTAAACTGAAGAAATAGGTCTGTGGGCCACAAAGAGCTTTCTCAGTCGATGTCTTAAATTCCTTAAAGCAAAATATCTTACCTCGAGGGCTTTCAGGATCCTTGTGACAGGGAAGAGCATCCTAAAATGAAAATGCAAACAAACCAAAACTTTGAATTTAAGAAAATATGTATTCCTTTGTACTTGTGGTTTTCAAACTTCCATGTCTGATGTTATTTCTCTTTTTAAAATACTTCACGCTGTTGCTTTTGATGTATTTGATAAGCGTCAATACTTTGAGAGGAAGCTCATGATGATAATAGCCACCTTTGTGTGGCTTTATCAAAATGAATCCTGGGAGACCAGAGTAGTGGAGTTGCAAATTAAAAACACAAACATATACATGCATGAATACACAAAACACACACAAACAGAAATCCACCACTATACACACACACGCACACACAGAAATACAAACTCACGCACACATAATTACAAAAACACATATGCACATACAAATATACACATGTAAACACACACAACAAATACATGCAGGTACGCAGAAATGCAGAAACATATTTGGAACTTCTGTTGGATCTTCTTAAAGGGATCCCTGGCTGAGAATATTTTGGGCTCTACAGTTAAGTATGAACCAGAATTTGTTCTAACATAGATCAGAGCTTGCCGAGAACTTGGACCACATTAGTGGCCCAGGTAATTTGTACCAACCTTCCTGTACCTCATTTTGACTTTACCCTCAGCAGAAAAACATCAGCTTTTGTTCTTGTGGTCTTCTCCTTTAAATATGAACTTGTGAGAAATGAATGGCTCCATGTTTTCCTGATCATTACAGTTCACATTGGACAGATTTCATCTTTAATTTATTTATTTAATTTATTTCTCTGTCCACTTTGGGGGGCATGCATCTTTTATGGAAAAGTTTCCTTCCAGTGATTGGATGCACAGAATTTTTTTTCTGATTCTTGGTTGTGATGGCTTAAACATAGAAATATTAATTTGTCTCATGTTATTCTATTAGTTATAAAAATGATATACTTTTGGTAACATCTCCAAAACACTTAACATTATTTTAAAAAAAATTTTTTTTATAGAAGTACGGTCAATTACAATGTGTCAATTTCTGGTGTACAGCACAGTGTCCCAGTCATGCATATATATACATGTTTGTTTGTAACATTCCTAAACTTAATTAAGAAAAATAAGATTCCGGTTTAGGCTCAGAATTTTAGTGATGTTTACTGAGACTGAAACTGGTTTTAGTAGCATTCAGACCATAGAGTCCGTTGATGTTAGAAAACTCTGTAGAAAGATTATTAAACACCTTGTCGAATTTTTTCCACACCACAGAGGTAGGAAGCTTTGTATAGTAAATATGTGATGGACATTTTAAAAGAATTTTAGAATGGTTTGTGGTGAATGCGGAATTCTAAGACGGCTCCCAAGAATTCTGCTCCCTGTGGACATACTCCCTCTCTCCCACTTAATTATGATCTATGAGTGTGATGGATGTTATTACTATGATTAGGTTATGTTATATGACAAAGTGAAGGAGTTTGGCTCCTGTAGTTATGGCTCCAAATCAGTTCGAGGTAATTAAAAGCAGATTATTCTGGGTGGACCCAACCTAATCAGGCAAACTCTTTAAACATAGATGTGAGGATCAGAGACTCTCTCCTGCATCTCTTGATGAAAATGAGTTCGATAGCCACAAGGAAATGCATTTTGCCAACACTGCATGAGTTTAGAAGAGTATCCCAGATCTCTGATGAGACCCCAGCCCCAGGTGGTACCTTGCTTTCAGTTTCTTGAGACCCTGAGTAGAAGACTCAGTTAAGCCAAACCCAGATTCGTGTCCATGGAAACAGATATAATATGCGCATCCTTTCAATCTACTAAATTTGTAATGATCTGTTACACAGCAACTGAAAACTGATACAGTTCTGCTACTGAGTTTGCCAATAATAGCCAAAGCATCACCATTTAATAAGAAAATAATATAAAAGTCAATCATTCTGAAATTGACTATTTGTGATAGTACTAGTTAATATCAGTCTAGTTCTCACCATACACATGGTAGGGACTGCCAGAACACATACGCTTACAGGGTGATAAGTCAATGGCCAAAGATTTCCCCTTTCTCCACTCTCGATAGACATGTCCTTGGCAATGTTTCTTTGCATCCTATTCCACCTAGAGGCAGAGTCTATTTGAGTCTTGCCTTGGCCCACGGGATGGGATGGGAGTGATGGTGTACCAGCTGCAAGCATAGGAATCAGAAGGCTCTGCATGTCTCTACTTGGTCTCCTGGGACTCTGCCAAGCGCTGAGAAAAAGCCCAGGCTAACTTGCTGTAGGATGACACATGTGGACAGAGCCTTCTCGTCCCAGCTGTCCTGGTCAGCCAGTTTTCAGCCCACTTGCCACCTGACCACAGACAATTGAGCAATGTCACTTGAGAGAAGCTGAGCTTCACTCAGATCAGCAGAACTTTCCAGCAAACCCATAGATGACTGAGAAACAAATTGTTATCATTTTAAACCATTACATTCTGGGCCAGTTTATTACTCAACAATATATTGACAATGGATAAAGATAACTAATAATGAAATAATGCTTATGGTAAAAGCAAATTATCATGATTATAAGACATTGTATTTAGAATTTTTTTCATTTTTGCATGTGGTTCATTTTGACCAGGTATGTGGACAAAGGATAAAACAATATCTATACATATTTCCTGATGTGTTATAATCGTTGTGTACTATTTACGACTTTATCGTATGAACTCTTCTGGAATAATTAATGTTTTACACATCTGTTATTTTCTAGGTATTGAGGTGATTTAGCTGCTAAACATAAAATCTTTGTCCTAACTAATTTCTACTCATAGAGTAGGGATTTTGAAAGTAACATTTGTTCACCAACAATCTGATGCTTGTATGTGCTCTTATAATCCCTCCTCTATCCCTAAATAATTATTCAAGTGTGAAGCCCTGCAGTAAGAAAACTCATTTTGTTTCATATTAACCCTAGATTTCTCTGAGCATTAAAAATGTTTCTTAAAAAAATTTCTCATTATTTTAGCTAAACATTACCCCTATAACTTGTATTTACTGATTCTAATTCTATCTCCTAGGGAGTTTCCACCTCCTAGGGGTCATGTAGAACAGATTTAATTGCTGTTGCGCCAAGGTTGTTGCACTTTGTAACGGCAGCCCTAGCAAACCAATACACCAGCTAACCCCATTATGCTACTGATTTTGACAAATTATTCATAGCAAATGCTTTGTATGTTCTAGTTATTCCTTGCCTTTTATAGACACATGTTACAGGTATGTACAAATGGTATTTTTGGTAAATGTTTTTGCTATAGGACTACTAGTCAGTCATCCTTTCCTCATCGGAATCAAGGTCATTAATGACTTGAAATCTCATCAGACCAAAGAACCAAATCTGGAAAATTCAGAACCAATTAAGAGAATTCATCCTTAAGATTCTGTCCTTCTGGAAATACTCTAGTACCAAATATTTTATTAAATATTACCTTATATAATATTGCTGTTATAAGACTTTGCTCTTGCACAATTGATGTTCACAGTCTCTTTAAGGCTGTCATCTTTGCATCTGATGCTGGAGCTTGCAGTCCACCAAACAAGAAGTCAGGAAGGGAACATGGATGTGAGCTGGGGAGATAAAGTCTAGAATCCACAAGCACTAACAGAAAGCTCCTGAGGCCAGGCTGAGACCCATGTGAGTTCTTGTTGCCTCTGCCCTTGGTGACAAGGGAATCCTGAAGAAGCTGGATCTTTTTTCATGGAGCTAAACACACACACACACATCCAGACTAGGAGTCAGAAAAGGTAGAGTATCCAGGTAAGGCAGAGAGTTTGCGTGCCTCACTGCTGCTTCAGGCCAGCGAGGGCAGTCGTCAGAGCAGCAACAGCCCCTGTGAGTTTCAAAATGGTGCCTGCTTTCCTTCCCCATCCACATTGCCCTTCCATCTATCTTGTGGCCCACCCAGAATAGAATCAGACAGGAAGAGAAATTCTGGACATGAGTTCAAGTTCCAGCTAGCCAGATGGACACATTACAAAGCCATCTGGAGTAGCAAGGCCTTTGATAGTCTGGTCTTCAACACATAGTGTCAATTCCACCACACCCTGTTCTCGAATGTAGAGTCACAGTCGCTCCTAGAATAAAAGATGCCACATCTCATTAGGAGAAATGGCAAAGAATCTGTGGCCATATTTTCAAAGAATCACGATGGTTGTGTATATGTTTGTGTATGTGTATATGTATGTGTGTATGTGTGAGAGAGAGATGGAGGGAGAGACTGAGAAACTGAGTAGAGCAGGAAAGACGGTAACATCTTAATTGGAGAATCTGGGTGCAGGAGATAAGGGAGATTGCTTTTTTTTAATCACTCTTGAAATTTTCTATCAAGTTTTCATTTCTTGAAAAGAATGTGGGAGAATGCAAGTAGCAACCTAAGAAGTAGATGTCTACCCACCTGTATAAAGTCTATTCCATTTCATTGTAATGTGGTCTAAAGAGATTATTTGAAAGGCAGAGATGTTAATTAAGAAAAAACCTAACAGTAAGGTTACATTTCCCTCACAAAATGTGGCTGGCTTGACACTTTGAAGGAAGAGAATGGCATTGAATATATACTTGATGTGAACCAGCTGGAAGAACTTAGACACTTACATTATCTTGTTACTATCATGGTTTGCCATTTTCCTTCTAAATGGAAAAATAACAACTTTGTGCAGCCATGTTTTCTAAACTTTGGGATACACTGTGGATATTTCTGCTAAGCAGATGTTTTCTTGTTTGCATGTAAAATGGATCTGTTAAAATTTTATAATATGCAGAATTTCATGTTTTCCAAATAGACTTGTTTCACTGATTTGACAAAAACTTGCTAATTTGCCAGAAGGATTTTTCTTGAGTGCCAAAAGTTTCAGTCTCTCTGTGACTGATGCTTCCTGTTCCTCCTTCAGTGTGTGCACAAGCGGCAGGGCCCCCGCACTGTTTGCAATCTTGCTCCCTTTCTCAGATGGTTCCTAATTAGAGCTTTAGTCCAGGGTTGAATGTGATCATTTCAATCATTTTTCCATTTCCCAAAGAGACTATTATTCTCATAAAATGCTTATTAGAGAAGGCATTGGGAATTCAGAACAATTTTATTTTTTGCTTATCTTCCAAGGACCATGAGATCAGAATCCAGATGTTCTGACTTAGCCAAGGGCAGAGTTTTTCCTTGGCAAAGGAAAAGTGAGGTTCTGCATATAAGAGGTAAAGAGGGATGGAGATTTTCGTGCCTGAAAGATAGACTTTGATACATGCGCATGGCCATTTCTAAGATACTTATTGAGAGAGTGAAGAAGAAGAAATGTTAAGAGGCTGAGATGCCCTTTGACTCTAACCACTGTGAACGCAGTCAAGAAATAAAGATTACATCACAAATTGAAATAAACCCAAGCTGGGTCATCGAGAAAATAGGTTATTGTATTTCATGCATTAGAGAGGGTTCAGATCAGAAGAGTAGCACAGAAATGTTTTAAGTGACATTTCCTTTTCTAAGTCATCCTGGCCTCTTCTTCTTGCTCCTTTTTGTGTTCCTGAAGCTTCCTCTTCTTATTTCTGAGTTTTTTCTGTCTTTGCTCAAATGAAATACTGCTGGACAATAAACATTTTTTTTTCTTTCTTTACTTCTTTTTGTTTGTTTTTCTGCATATCCCACTACGTTTTTGCTTATGTGGAGAAAATATTACAAAACTAATGAAAGTCAGGTTCTATTAAGATTTTTGAAGAGTGACCGTAACTATTATTAAAATATTTACAATCCTTTCTAATCAAGTTCCCTAATGTTGTCTTCTTTACTAATTCAGGGACCCGTATACACTGTTCATCACACTGTTCAGTTTCGGATCCAATGTCTTGTCAGGAAGTTAACCCTGCCCAACATGTCACCTGCACATATTTTAATTGCAATTAAATTGTTTGATAGAAAAACACTTCACTGAATTTAAAAACATAAATACTAAAAATTGTACGATTTCAATGTTTCATAAAAAAATAATTTTGCACGTGCATATGCAAGTTTCCATTATTTTGAACACTGTCAATAACGTACCTTTAAACATGTTTAAGTATGAGAGGTTTCCATCTTTAAATGAGATTGCAAAAGGCCTATTGGTGCTATGATCAGCTTGCACAGAGACTTGCCAATCAGCACGAGAAGGCCGAGTGGTGCATCCTAATTACTGCGGGTACCTTTGTGCCTGCTTGCCAATTCCCAGAAATAATGGATTATTGATTCTGAATCTTTCTTCAGCTGAGCGGTCATTACATTTGAAGATACCAAAGCTATAAATGGTGTACCTGGCAAATAAAGCTCAGCTTTTTTATTTTTTTTCTCCATTTGGAAGAAAGTGTCCTTTGAAGAAAGCTAACCCCTGTCTAAGCTGTTCTGTTCATGCTGGGCAGGATAGGCCTGACAAGAGCTGCCTCTCTCTCTTTCTCTTTCTCAATCTCGATCTCTATGTAGATGTATCTCACAAGGTGTTATGCAACACGGGTGATATTGCATTGTATACATAATGCTGATGATACTGTAGTTGGTACTTTTTCAGCATGTAATGTCAATAATATCATTAACTAGTCTTGGGGATGGTTAAAGGCAGACTGAAAAAGTTTGCATGTTGGCCTGAAATTAAGCTTAAACCTCTACTTCTTCTCAAGTCACACTCTTTCAGAGTTTGAAAAACTTTAACAATCAGATAGCTGGCTTGTCATCACCTGGGGCCAGAATCTCCTTTGTGATGCCTCGGTGCCCACTCTGCCTCTGCTGGTTGTAGTCTGAAGTCAAATCGACTTGGACTTACATCTTGCTGCACTTCTCTCCAGCTTTGGGATGTGGACCGGCCTTCTGTGTCTGTTTTCCTCCTCGAACTGAGGGCAATATTAGCCACGTGTTTGTGTGTGTGGAAATTCGATGATGTAATATGTACAACATTCTGATTATGGAGACCTGCACAATGGTTGATTAATGAATACGAGTTTCTTTGTCTATTTCTTCCAGTTCTGGGAAACCTATTAACTTCCAAACCAGCACCTTCCATGGCTGAACTGGTATATAGTTGCTAGTTACTTTTCTTCAATAAAATGCCCTTCTTTTTTTTCTCATCTGTGCTTCTCAGTGTGGTTTTGAGCTTCCCAGAAGTAGTCTATTCCTCCTCCTGCAAATAGCCATATATAGTCAGGGGTCATCTAAAGATGTTAGAATAACCCTGCTATTTTCCAGGCTATGTATTCTCCATTCCTTTAACAACTATTGAATTGACATTGTTTCTGCCCATTTTAACTACTCAGTCCACCCTGCTGGACAGAATTAAATAGGTGAAGGATCCAGTCTCCCTCCTTCCCAAACCATCCACATTCATCACTTAGAATTACTGATACTACATTTTCATTCATGTATGATTTATTAAATATTTTTACCTTATATTGAATTTTCAGTCACCTAAAACAATAGTCATTTTCATGGAAAAACCCATTGGAATTGCATTCCACAACTTCCTTATCGGAAGTACCCAAACCTAAGCACTGGTTCTACACCCAGCTCTAAACATCTAGATGCTGGTCGCCCATGTAATGGAAACCTCCTCTGGGTCAATAAGCTAAAGACTGTTTAAACTAGTTAATGAAGTGTAGAATTATACACATTTTATCACTCTATATGATAAAAACATATTTTCGACAGACATATTTCTTTGGTCAATGAAGAACCCTTTGCCCTTCCCTTCTTAGGTTTGATAAGGAAAGGGCAAGGTTGATGGTTAATCCACTAAAGAAAAAAAACGAGAGATGAAGGTGAGGGACAGTTATACATTGTTATGTGTATTTGCATTCAATAATACTAAATAATAATTCTTTTGATTCTACTCTTCCATTAGTACCAATGCTCCCTGGGTCTGGAGAAGGCATCAGTTATGATCTGTTTTTGGGTATGATAGTAAGCATAGTGTTAAAACTCAATATATAAACTAACTTATTTCAAATCAAACAGTAATAATTGTTTTAAAACTGGAACATTAAATCTCTAACCATGAATTCATGTAATTAAGTATATATAAATGAAAACGTTATGGAGGGGCAAAGTGTATATCTTTTAAAACACAATTTTAATAAAAAAATAGCAGTACTGAAAGTGCAGTATCTTAAAAAAAAGTAGGGCTGTGTTCAGTAGTCTTCATCTGCTCTTTGCAAGCAGCATCCAAGAGCTCAAGTACTGTACTTCTTAAACTTTACAATGAAGATGGAGATGGGTTTGATAAAGAAAATGGCTTTACATTTATTCACTAAAAGCATCTTGGATGAATCATACTCCAGGAAACAGAAAACAAACAAACACAAAGCAATAAAATATATATTTGTCAACCTGCTCCCAAAATAGTTAACATTCTGTTTTTTTTTTTAATTTATAAATAACAGAAGCTATTGTCAACAATGCCTTATTGCCTCCTTCTTTGCCTCATCAACTTGATTCTTTGATGTCCCTCCGGAGGAAGTTTAGTATCATTCCATTCTCTGTTCCAATTTCACGCGAGAGGAAGCATATTTGAAAAATATGTGCTCACCAGGTTTCATTTGCCCTGCTGGACAAAGTGTTCTGATTTCCCTCCAGTGCTTACCATTCTTAGACATCTTCCATCTACAGGTTTTGGATGCCATTGATTCTACCGAGCATCCACTGACGTCAGAGCTTTGCAGCCCCATGATCACAGTGATTGTTCTGGGAAGGACGTGGTATCCAACACAGAGCAGTGAGACTCAACTGCTAGACTTTAGAGAACTGTTAGAAAAAGCAAATTTTCCTTTCTATTAAGAGATGCTAGAAATATAGGGTGTATTTCTGGATTATTTTGCAGGAATCTTGTCACTGGGGATGGGAGGCCTGCCGGAAAACAGAGCAAACAGAAAAGGTTCTCTATATAGAGCCAGGACATAGAATGAAACTGAAGCTTGAAAGTCTTAACTGACCCCCACACCCCCCACGCTTTCCAGCTATCCTGATAAATTCTGCCTTTTATTTTTGCTGTGGTTGTTTACTTAAGGTGATTTGAGTTGTGTTTTCTATTAATTGTAATGGAAGGAGGTCTAACACACAAGTTAATTCAACTTGGAAAACTTGAAATCACAAGTCCCAGTGACCTTGGAGAAGGCGACAGTATAGTACAGGTCTGATTCACACCGAAAGGCTGGGTGCCCTTAGATAAGACCCTAGTTCGTTCATAGTGACAGTTGTCTGCACTATGTATTTACCTCTTTTGTAGGCCCAGGTCTGTGTACAGACCCTTCCTAAGTATCGAGTGGTATTTTCTAAGAATGCTTATTCTTCTTTAAAACTGGAGCACTGTCCCAAATTCTGGAACAGAAGTGAAGAAAACAGTGTCCCGCGAGGGATTTGATAAATTTCAGCCCCAGAACTGGAATCTTCCTCTAAGGAAAGGATTCATATTCAGCCAGTAAGCTTTTAACTGATCGATCAAGCTGATGACCTTAACTGTACCTGCCTAATGCCAGTGTGTATGTTAAAAATGCATTGGAAACTTACTTTGGGCCTCAACTTCTTCCAATTATGACGGTCTGAATTACCTCCTTCTGTGTTGTCTCCTGTTAAAGATTGAATCTCATGTGGAGATCATGCCCACTTTATCTGTTTCTAAATTGTGACATAAGTTGCTGAATTTCAAAATCAAATTATAAAAAAAATACTGTAACACTCTTACATCTTGTATACAAAAATTTTTAAGCAAAATAATAATGAGAAGCATTATCATTCCATCATTGGTGATATATTTGTATTTCGCCTGTCAAGTGGTTAAGTTAAAATTTAATGTGATGCTACCACATAATTTGTTTTGTAACCTGCTTTTTTTTAACAAGTGTTATTTAGTGAGGATATTTTCACATCAATACAAATTATTTCCTATTATCATTTAAACACTTGCGTTTTTCTCTCTTGGGGAATGAGCTTCTTAAATTTAACCAGTTTGCAGTTGTTTAGCATATCTACTAACAGTGGTCAATCTAATACTGATTACAGGCTACTATTTGTTGCAAACACCATCAGTGCTCCATGCTGGGTCTCTCTGATTGCTCTTTCTGGGTCTATAAGCTCATGAACTCTCTCTGTGTGTTGGATCTAATGGCTTACGCTCATAGCCAACCTCAGAAGGCAGTTCTCAGGCTCCTGGAGCCGTTTGCCTGCAGGCAGAGGGACTTGGAAGTGCTGGTGTGATCCTTAGTACAATCAAGGACTGGTCCTGAGAAGGAGAAATTCTTATCTCACGGTAAACTGAGATAAGGTTAAAGTGCAAAATCCCTCTGCACGATCAGGCTGAGACTGGGAACTTTCCTGAAGATACACACTTGCTTGGGCTTCTCCTGCTCCTCTGTCCTGCTCCGTCTGCTCCCTTCAAGCCTCCACTGGGAGTATTTTCTGAATAAATCTCTTGCAAGTGAACCCTCATCTTTACGACTCCTTCGAATGAACCTGATCCAAGACACCAATCTGGGTTTCTCAGTACAGTTTTCCCTTAGGAAGGAGCCTGGTGCTTCTGTTACCCCAAGAGGGGAAGGGAAAAAAGCCTCAGTTCTTGTCTTGCCCGAAAGGGGAGAATCCAGACAGGAGACAAAAGCATTGTGCAGTGAAAGATTTTAAAGATTTTATTAGCAAAGTGAAAGTACACCTCCGAGAGCAGGAGGAGGGCTGATCCAAGAGAGGCTAGCAGTGGTCTTTGTCCCTTCTCTTATACCCTTGCTTAGAGGTGGTGTCTTGATTGATTGATGGCTGTTGCCTACGGAGTACTTAGTCATGCCCATCCCCTTTCGCACATGTCCTCAGCCATGATGCACACAGAAAAACCCAGGGAGGAGGGTGGCAGGGAGGCTAAACCATAATGCTAATTGTATTACAATGAGCACTGAGTCACGTCCAGTTAGGTCCTTGTCACTACTGTGCAGTCACAGCTGATGGGTTCTAACCGGTTTCTTGCTGGCACTCATTTAGAGGAAGTGAAGCCCCTTATGCTGAAAGCGGGCATATCACTGTCTTCTGGACCACCCTCCCTCTCTTCCACCTGATCTGATTAGTGTCCCCATTTATCTAACAATTCTAAACATCTGAAAAGGATTATGGGGAAGGTGAAGATACACTGAAACTTAATTGTAATAAAGATGTAATAAAATTTTTAGTATTCTATCTAGAAAGCTTACCTGTTTTGTCTCTCAAAAGGAAAGTACATAAAGCAAGTGAATTCTAGAGTGAATAAAATACAAATTTTTTAATTAAAATATTAAGGTTATGTATTTCAGGAAGATTATTCTGTTTAATTTATTATACACAGATTGATACAACTATTAATAACCCTTCTCTGGCTTCTTAGCAGTTAGCATAATTCATATCTAGAAAGAACCTAAAGAATGAATGTATTCTCATTCATTCATCCATCCATCCATCCTTCTATTTGATTGTAATAAAGTATCTAATATGCTGGTGTCTGGGTATAAAAAATTGTAAAAAAAAATGGAACCTGACTTCATTGTTTACAACTTTTTAAGGTTGTTGGGTATATAAGTAGATTATTATAGGTCCTTATAAAAATATTATCACTGTAATATTATAAAATAATACTATTTATTGTTTATGGAGATACATACACATATGGATAAAGCAAGGAAAGAGATATAAAGGTCCATATTAACATTATTTTTAATAATATGAAGAAGAGAGACAAAATATTAGTGTTTTGTTTACTGTAAATACTGGCTGCCCAGGGCATTATTGCATCGTCTTTTCTCTTTGCATAATTTCTTTCTTAGTGTGCTAAGGGATCATCAGTGAAAGAACAATTAGTTTTTCTGGGGTGGGGATTTATTTGTGCTCAAATTAGTTGTCAAGAAGATACCAAGCAGGATACACGTGGACCTTCTGAGGGGACAAATAACGTGAGCAGGGAAAGAGATTTTGGGTTTGTTCTTGGTACATCATTTGATATAACTGGAATCAGATGGTTAAGATTAAATAATAATAATGAAAACATAGCAAGATCTGACATGTAGGAGGTACAAAAACCGGATGAGGACTACAGAAATCTAGCATAACGTTCTTATGCTTGGTTGTGTGGTGCAGTGCCTCCTAGGTGAGACCGTTACACAAAGGACGTCCACTGTGAAGCGTGGGAAAAAGTGTTTGGCCCTGAGATGGCTCCTATTTGCATCTGTCTGTGGTCTTGAGACATTATTATGCATGGTTGTTTTCCTAAACCTGGAATATTGTGGTTACATTTCAAAATGTGGATAGCTAATATCCTGCATTTTGAAATTTTATCACTTACCACCGACTACAAAAATTATTTTCCAATCGGAAGTTGGAGAAAGAACTTACTCCCCCTCCTTCTTACCCCAACCTATGTGAATGCTCAGTTTGGAGGGTTCTTAGCATCCTGAGATTTCTGAATGTACTGTGGTCATAGTTGGAATTCTCTTGGCTTTAGGAAGAATTTTTGATCAGACTTCTCCTTGAATTAACAATGTACTTGATCTTAAAACTGTGTTAAAATTTTCTCAATCTCTGTATACATAATTTTAGAATTAAATAATAATTATTATGATTGATATTGAAAGATAGTAATGATATTCTTTGGCATATTTTCCATTGAAATTAATATGGTATATTTAAAACAACTTCTGAAGGAAACTTACTTTAAGAATTATGGCCTTACTTTAGTAACTCAGTACATCTATTATTTTTAAATAATAGATTTCAAAAAGGGGTCAGGCATCCCATCTCTTATTTTACCAAAGAGGAAATGGATATCTAAATTGGTTAAGAGGTTTGCCCAAATTCAGCAAAAAAAAAAATGCAATTCAGTACTCATTAATCTTTATTAGACTAACCCAGCCCTCAAAAAATATTTATCAAACTTTGATCCAAAACATCTTTGGCATGTCTTCTAAGAATAAGCTTTGGAAAACAGTACAAGTCTGCTGGAATAATGATGTACTCAGCTTTTTCTTTTTCCAGGAAAGTTAGTATATGAAGGAAATGAACTCTAATATTAGAATTACAATTTTTATTTGAAGAGAGTTAACTTGATTATGTATTTCTTTAATATTAATCTATGGTAGTTGTGATGACTCAAACATATAAACACATAACATATTCAAATTTCTCTAAAGGCAGTAAAGCATGGGACATTTAAAAAGAGCAGTAGCATGTGCATGCCGTGAAAGACAAAACATATACACACAAAATGAACAACAACAAAATCAAAGCCAAGTAACCAAAAGGAAAGGCAGTTAAGGCCTTGAAAATATTTCAGTACAGTGCCTTTTTTTTTCTTTTACTGTAGTATTTTGGAATGTAACTTAAAAAGTAACTTAAAATTACAAAAAAAAAGGTATATTTTAAGTATTATGTGATAATTTTCAAATCTTAAAACGAAGCAATTGACAAACTCTGGGCCACATGCAAGCAGGGGGTAAAAAAATGAGCACTCCTGTCTTCAAGGAGATTAATAACTTTGTGGAGCAACAAGATAGTAAGGCTCATATTTCAGAGTAACTGGAGATTTTGTTATCCCCATACAATTTTTTCTCTCTCTCAGGGTAAGAATATTTTGACATAATAATGAAATTCTGACCATATTACAATATATATTTCTGGTGTTGAAACAAGATAATTAACTGGCTTTGGAAAGAACTTGGGGCAGTTTTTAAACAATCCATGCATAATGACAGGAAAAACCATGTAGATGAAGATGTAGGTGGGGAGAAAAAATAAATGCAGGGCAAACTTAGTACCAGAGCTCACAGGTCAAGAGGACCTGTGCTGTGAGTCACACATTTCAATAAATAAAATCTAGGATATTTGTTCTCTAGTGGAAGTTTAAAAGTCATTTTTAAGGAAGGTTATTGTAAAGAATATGGATATTAATTTGTGAGATATGTGGTCATCTCTTTCACATGTAAATAACATGGGGCCATTATAATCCATTATTACCATGCTGATGGTCCTTTTATAAGGAAGAATACTTTACCTTTGTGAAAAAAAGGTATGACTCTCTCATTCCACTTTCTGAAGTCCTGAAATCCTGAAATGTTCTCTCTCTATCTCCCCAAATGGAAGAGTTGGAAGAAAGGACCTCAAAGAAAAGATGAATTTGCACAACTTTAGCAAATAAAGAAAATCTAACTATCAGAGAAATGCAAATCAAAACTGCAATGAGGCGTCACCTCACACCAGTCAGAATGGGCATCATTAAAATGTCCACAAACAATAAAGGCTGGAGAGGCTGTGGAGAGAAGGGAACCCTCCTACACAGCTGGTGGGAATGTAGTTTGGTGCAGCCACTGTGGAAAACAGTATGGAGATTCCTCAAAAAACTAAAAATAGACTTACCATGTGATCCAGCAATCCCATTCCTGGGCATATATCTGGAGAGAACTCTAATTCAGAAAGATACATGCACCTGATGTTCATAACAGCACTATATAAAATTGATTGGATATTCTCTTTGTCAGAACAGCACTGCACTGAGGAAGGATGTGGAATCCCTTGGTGTAACACCATGTTAAATTGAGTACAACATTCTTAGATACTAACTATGTAGCTCCAAGTCCCTTTGGCTGATGACTGATGCACAAGTAGGACAAACACTATGAAACATGGCATGAAGTGTCAACTACAGGAGTTCAAAGCAATCTGAAAAACTGAGGTTGCTGAGTAAAAATACATACATGCTCATGTATTCCCATATAAACATTTATATACTTAAAATCAATTTCTTTTCTACTTCATCTTTACTTGGAAGCCAAAGGCTTTTTTCCTTAAATTTTCAATAAGGTGTGGCATGTTAATTCGAGGACCATTTTGCAAGTTCTCACAAACAGATTACCCAAGAAAAACCACCACCATGTTCCATCATGGCTTATGACGTAACCAATGGAATTGAACTCTTGGGAGGAGGAGGAAGAGGTAAAAACTTGTTTTTGGACCTGTGGTCATGAAATTTTGCTTTGTGGTGGGAACTCACTCTTGGATGTGGTTGTCCACTGTTCTTTCATATGTTGAGGAAATTGTAGAAAGTCAGGAAAGAATGGAATTTTCACATCAGCAAATCCTCCACTCCCCCGTAATGATGAGGAATTTTGCACTGGAACAGAATGAGGAGGGAAATAAGTCTACTTTGCCGTCAGTTTTGGGGAAGAAATGATGAAGCAAACCCTTTTTCCAAGGACACATGATCCCCTTCTCGGCAATAGTTTGCTAACGATGTTCATGTCAGTTGACTGGGTCTGCTTTCAACTTGTCTGGAAATACCAATAGCATGTTCTCCGAGTGCCTGTGGGCATAATGAATCAGCTTTCCCTCCAAATGCGTCCTGGCTTACCGATGATGCATGCTGACTGCATACATGTAGTACCCACATAGGGTCTGTCAGTCTCAAAAGTGCCATTATGTTTACATTTTTTGGACTATCTCAGAGACACTAAAAGTTAGAGAGTCGAATTATCTCCTCTAAGAGTTTCCTTAATAGGAGAATAAAGTGCTTATGCTTTGTGGACCTTTTAGGGTAGTTTTTTTTAACCTTTGAAATGACTTAGATTTTTATGTTTACTTATCTTAACTTTTGTTAGGTGTATGGCATCATATTACCATGTTTAGTTGATTACTTAACATTGCCACGTCCATCCCAATAACTTAGACTTTTCAAGTATTAATTGATAATTTTCATCTTCTCATTTCATGTTTGCATAGCCAAGAAATTCATATAAATTGCTTTACTCTCTCCTTATAAAATCGATCCTCCCTGGCCTTAATTATTCCAAGTGATGCATTTTGAACTTTTTGAGTCTCGTTTGGCAGAATTTTGCCAAGAGAGCTGAACCTAGGTTGTCAGTATCAAAGTACTTGCCATACCATCACCTTTGCCAATAGCAGGCTTCCTCCAAGCTGCAGAAAACTCCAGAGCCCGCTGCTCTCTCTTCCCAGCTTTCCAGCAGCTCGCAAATTCCAGCTGTGGTCAGCTGATGAGCTCAGAGCTGCAGGAACAGCTTGGCACAAGTATTAAGTCTGATTAAGGTCTCGTGTAATGTTGGGACAGTGATTTCTCAGATGGGGCCCAACAACACCCCTGGTTCTGCTCACTCCATGACCAGAATGTTTCAACTTAGCTCAGTCATCTTAAAATCAATGATGGTGGCTGGGAAAATTCTTTATCAGAACCTCTCAATAAAAGCAATTCAAACATATTGCATTTTTCACTGATATTTCCAGTACTTTGATTTCCCTGATGAAATGCTCCTTGCATGTGATGTGTTCCTAGATTTACCTAGATTAGGGGAAGGTGTCTACTCAGGGGAGGAGAGCTCAAAATGCACAAAGATAATTTCACGCCATGATACTACAGTTGATGCTTTCAAAGGGGAAAGATGCTATGTGTCAGGATTTTTAAAATCAATAACAGGTTATTGATTTGAGTAATTTTTGCTTCCCCTTAAAATTTTTCTAAAAAAGTAAGGGAAGAGAAATTGCATACATTTCTTCTCTTACATGAATACCGACTCTTTTAGCCAAAGGATTATTATAATTATAATGTGGATTTCATGAGTGAAAAGAAGACAGGGAGCCCACAGATGTTAAGTGGTTTATTTAAGATATTTGTTCATTTTTAAGATTTAGGTTTGGAATTTAGGTGTGTTTGCTTCGGGGCCAAAATTCAGTTACCTGTATCATTCAATTCTGCATCATTGTTCCCTAGACTGAGAGGTCAAACTCAAGGTATGAGGATACCTGGATTCCTTACCTGAGGCGGTTGAGAAGAATCCAATTGCAAGCCCATTTAGACCATTGACCGAATTTAGGTCTGAAGTTCCTATTTCCTTCTCTGTCAAATGGGGACTGGCCATTCTTTCGAGTCCTCTTTCCAGTCCTCACTAGTGGCCATCTACATCTGAGAACCAGCAAAGATATGTTTGATATTTGAGACATGGTGAAAAAAATATAAGATGTTGGGTCAAAAAAAAAATTGACATCAAAATTCTTCCCTCTACCAAACGTCTGCTAATGTGACCCTTCTGGGAATTTGATCATGGGGATTTTCTTCATCTTTTCACGGTTTCATTTATTGCTTGTTGATATATTTCCCTAAACGGGTAATTGTGAAATTGATGAGATGGTCATGTGCAGGCATTTAGTGCTATGCCTGGTGTAGGCGAAGGGACAGTGTATTTTGAATCCAATGTTATTTGATGGGAAGCAGCGTACATCCTGTCTCTTATCGAAACCTGCTTCATGGCAGTTACCCCAGGTCACTGAGACCAAGCCAGGGCTTCTCATTGTGGGAATGGGGGGCGGAGGGTGAGGGGGTGGGAGGAGATAAGAATATGGGGGTGGGTGGAATCAGCAGGGGAAGGAAGCTGGACACTGTCCTCTCTAAGCCCAGCATGTGGGAAACAGCTGGGTGCCTTAATTTAACCTTTGTCATTCCTGGCACTGAAAAAGCACATCCAGTTTACACAAAAATAATTCCCAAATGGAACTTTCAAAAATTTGTGGTGAAAAACATTAGGAAAGTGCTTTGAATGAAAGCATGGCATTGATTTTTACCTGGATAATTCTCTCTGCTAAAAGCTGTTCCACCCTCATGTACTTACTAAGAGGTCCTTGCAAGCATTAGGTGCTCCCTAGGGAAAGCAAAATTAAGAATAAACAAAATACAATAAACAAACAAACCAAAAAAAAAAAAAAAAGAGGAGGAAGGCACTGCGTTAAAACAAGGGAAGGAGGAATCTCATTTATTTCTTCAAATATTGCTTATAGATGAAAGAGAATACTACATTTCAAGAAACAGATAAAATGTGTGGAGTCTCTGAAAGCCGGTATCTCACCTTTTTATTTGACTATGACTCAAAAAGTTAACCCAATTGAAAGTATCTCACCCTAGCTAGAATGTGGTGTTTATATCACTGTAAATGAATCAACACTGTCCTGTGTACATAGCTCTGGTGAAGGACCCTGCAGGCAATGGCAACATGGTCCTTGAGTTTATCTCAGTTTTTCCCCATCAGCAACATTCAGAGATGAATATTCATTTAATTACAGAAATTCATATCGCCTTTAAAAACCTTGGTAAATAGGGAGATCCTAAGATCCTAAAATTATAGAAAAAAATTATCTTTCTAAAATTAAATCAGCTTTCCCATTTTGCAGAGCAAGATTTCTGTTTTCTTCAACAAAGTTTTTTTAGCTTATATTAAATAGGTTTACCCTAAAATCTAGATAATGAAAGTAGTATTCTGATTACAGGAAAATTAAAATATATAAAAATAATGCAGCAGAAAGTAAATCAGTTGCCCTTATTTCACAAACTATTGGAAAACAGAGGAGGGTATGTGTGTTTGTGTGTGTGTAGCATGAGCATGTGAAATTACAGGACATCTAGGTTACCATTCCTTTTTCTTTTGGGTAACAAATTTTGGCAAAGATTATTTAATCTAATGAAATTACTTCAACTGAAACATGGTAGACTGAACACAAATGTTTGTAACCATTTCGATTTAAATCTTTATAAAATGTTAGAATTTTGTGTTTCCATAAATGTTTTGTGGGATGCTTATATTCAGTAATTTTCCATTTTGTTTGTTTTTATAAATATATTTAAGACTAATTTTACCTTAATAACTGTCTTAGCTGCATTACATAGTTTTTGAAATGTAACATGCTCATTTTTAAATAATCTTTCTGTAATAGTGTTTATAGTATTAATTTTATCTTTAACTCATGAGTTAATTGGAAGACTGTTGTTTTAAAAAGAAATTGATAGAAATTGTCATTATCTGTTTATCTATCCATCTGTCCATCCATCCACCCACCTACCCACCTACCTAATGATTCATCATCAATCAATCCTCCATCAGTCCTATTTAGGTCTATCATTTTTCTCCCATATTTTGTTGTCAGCTTCTAATTTGACTATGTTTACTCAGAGAATATAAAATCCATTGATATTGAATATCTAAGATATCTATTGATATCTAAGAAGACTGTGGTAATTCTTTCATTATCATTAAGAATTTGTGAGATAGAACTTCTTAAACTATATTTTTCCTTGAGATGTTTTTAAGCTGCACTATTCAGCTCATTACATTTTGTGCTATTTATATCTTCTATATGATTTCTACATTTTATAGTTATAAAGTATCTATCATAGTTTCATGTAAAGCTTTTGGCTTAAATTCCATTTTCTTAGATAAGCAATGCTACTCTATTTCTTGTGTTTGCATTTACATGTGCTCTCTAAAACTCTGACCACCCTCCAATTTTCAACTTTTTTAATATCCTTCAAAGTGTCTTTCCATGAGATTTTTCAAAGTGGATTTTTAAAATCTGATTTAAGATTTCTTAAAACTGTAGAATCCACCACATTCACTTTAATGGTGAGAATATTTCTTGGATTATTCTATTATTTTATGTCCAGTTATTTTTTTTGTATTTTCTCTTTTGTCACTTAATGATGGTACAACTTAAATTTGACTGATTTCCTCAGTCACTGGGGATGTATCATTACTAGTTTTTATGTTCTTAACTCATATTTAGTTTTTCTTTGCCAGGATTATAAAATAAACAATCATTTCCTGTTCCTTTTCTCCTTCAAAGTCAGTAATTGTAAAAGTGTCAATAATTGTAAAAATTCATAATTTTATTCCCAGGCAATGATTGAGCTATAAACAATATTTTCTTTCATTCTTGTATTTAAGTATTAACATAGCATGTTATCTTATTAGTTTTGTAGTTTATAATCACTTTATGATTCATGAGCAGTCCTCTAATGAATGTTTCTCCTCATTTTTTCTTTTATATTTTCAAGTTGTCAAAAGATTTAATTTTCTTTTCATTGGATTACTTCTGCAAATAATATACTCAGAAATTACTTGTTTCTGTTGCTTTTTATATGAATAATTTGGGTATTGCTGCCTTGATCTGTCAAAATACTGTAAATGCTCTACCACTGAATTTTAGCTTCTATGTTGGTAGAACAGGAAACTTTGTTGTAAACCTCATTCTCCTTTCCTTGTTAAATAAGCTTTTAAGTAATCTTCTTAGAAATCTGAAATATCTTCTTTTTTTCTTTTTTTTTAATTGAAGTAGAGTCAGTTACAATGTGTCAATTTCTGGTGTACAGCACAATGTCCCAGTCATGCATATATATACATATATTGTTTCTCATTAAAGGTTATTACAAGATATTGAATATATAGTTCCCTGGTTATACAAAAGACATTTGTTTTTTTAAATCTATTTTTATATATAGTGGCTAACATCTGAAAATATCTTCTTAATCCATGGAGATCAACAATGTCACTAGCTTACATAAAAACGCCTGTCTGTTTGTTTGATTAATTATTTCTGGTCTTCAGTGAGTTCTTTTGTTCTAAAATCTCAGTCTGTCTTCAGTTTAGGGGTTTAAAATGTGTATTTGATTATTAATTTGTATTCTTGTGCTCATTTTGCTTTTTCTGGACCTCCAATTATTTCCACATGAAGTCTCTTAGAAATTTCCTGTACTTCTTATCTTGTTACTCATAATATTGCTTTTTTTGTTTTGTTTTGTATTTGTATTGTGACCTTGTGTTCTGAGACAATTCTGAAATTGAATCTTCCAAATCACACATTGGGTTTTCAGAAATGTCCATTGTTTCATTTGATTTCCTATATTTACTTATTTTCCTCCCAGTTCAGGAAACTAACCACCAGAATTTCCTCTGACTATTGACATTGAAGTTAGTATGAAACCAACCAAAGAAAATGTATATATATATCTCATTGTATTACATTATTACACACTAAGTGTTATATTTCTTTATTACATATATTATATATATGCTTTGTATATTACATAAGGTGGCTGTATGACATATATTGTGTATGTGCATATACATATACAAATGTGTGCAATCTCTCTCTATGTAACTACGTAGTATGTCATTTTTCATATTTTCTTTAAATATTGGGCCATTTGAGGAAATAAACTTCAAGGAATTGGGAGAAATTTAAGATAAGCTCCCAAATTTAATTTTGTGCTTTTAGTAACTAGACATCTTGCTTCATAACTTTCCAGCCTTAGTAAAAGGATAGCTGACTCAACCCAAATCCAAAATATTTAAATTTAAATTTCTTACCATAGTGAGTGGAAGTAAATAAGATAAATAATGATGGTTCTACTTTGCCCTTCATAATAACACAGGAAATTGTGATACACATCATAGAACTGAGTCATTCCTACCAAACTCCATGAGTAAATTCAGATTCTGTTTGCCCTTGTTTATTTTTTAAGAATTATTAGGAATTTCTGTTTGGACTATTTTATACATTCTACCAATTTGTATGTTTCTTTCTCTTTATTTATTACACAAATATCTATTGAGTGCCTATGATTTGTCAGTGTTATGTTGTCTGTGTTGTAATTTTCTTTAAAATATTTCCCTGTATGACATCTATATCCTTCCATTTAAAATAACACTAAATCTACCTTGGAGGGAGCTTTTCTTTCAACACACTCATTGAGTAATCAAGGTCAGAATGCAGAGACAGGAAAGATGCAGGACTGTGCTGCACCTGCTTGACAAAAAATGACTGCAGTGTGGCATTTATGACACATATAACCTGTCATCAACATTGTGGTGATGGAGGGGGAAAAAAAAAACCTTCTGTGTATTAATTTGATGAAGTTCCAGATTATTTGCCTAAAGAAAGGGAATAAACAACTTGGCTTGGATTAATTTTAGCCACCACCAGAAACTGCAGCTGCTAAAACATATAGATTAGGCACAATGATATTTTAATAAAACCTGTGAATTCAAACTGACATTTACTAACTTGAAATCAATTCCTTTCTCTTCTTCAGCTTCTGATAGAGGATTTCACTAAACAGACTACAAAGTGAAGGGGCCCTAAGAGTTAGAAACAGAGTTAATAGAGGTCCTTACTATGTGTTGTATTGATTTAGGCTGGAATACAAACCACTCTCTCAGAAGCTGAGGTTAGGTGTTCTCTCATAGACCCTAGGTTGAATCTTATCCTGTGGCCTTGCTCCAAAAGAATTTTCATATTCCCCAAAACCTCTTGGGAGAAGGGGAAAAAACAAACATTTTTAAACTTGTTGCACATGACCTCTCATTTCCTCTTACTTTCCACATCCATCATTTTTTCAGGCGAACCTAACAAATTACTTGCCAAAAATAGTCACGAGTGCTAACTTAATGGATGCATATTTAGGGTCCAGATATGAACTGAGATTTCCTTTGTCATCAGTATTCTAGCCCTAAAGTGCTTTTTAAGGCATGTCAGATAGTTGAACTGGAGGCTGTTCCTTGGGGATGCAAATATGTGGAAAAAATAAAGTGTCCCCTTTTTCAGTGAAAACTGGCCAAGAAGACAAAACAAGGACTGATACACCAGAGCAAACTGATTCAAGGAGGGTTTTCATCAGTAAATTATCTAGAAGTCATTTTACCTGATTTTACTGTTCCTCCCTCTAAGGATGTGGGGGGAAAATCCATTAATTTTAGAGTGTGTACTGCTAACCTACCCCATGTTTATTCACTTTGCATTGTTCATGCTTAAACAGGGCCTCTTTACTTTCAAGTGGAAGAATTTCAAGGAACTTAATGATTTACAAAAATGCATTGTGCTGACATTTCAGTGGCCAAAATTCTACCCAGTTCTCACAGATTCAAGGCCAAGAAAATCTCACTGGTGTGATTAGAAATGAAAGGAAATTCTTAGGATCACTGAATAGTTTAAGAACTATAGGCTTGCTGGATTGCCATTGCCCCTGCTGGTCATATTTCTATAATTAGGTCAGTATGCACTTCTAAAACATGGAAACAAATCAAATGAAATAAAAAAGAGGCTTTACGGAAATTGGCTTGTGGACAACACCAACACACATAATTTAAATGTGCATACCATAAAGAAAATCAATATTTGGACAAGTTATAGGAAATATTGTCAAGTAACCACTCTCAAGAAGGAAATCTAGACATACAATTATGTGTGTACCCCACCCCCGCTGCAGGGTAAGTGAGAACCATTGCGGGATCTTGTGGAGAGGTGAGGAACTTGGAATTTCCCAGTAACCAAATCCACAGAGTGGAAAACACCATTTGTATCAGTTAAAACTTTTTTGATTGCAAGCAACAGACACTCCCTAGAGCTTGTTTAACCACGAAAGGGAATATGCATAAAACACAGGGATGCCATCCAGGGATCAGAATGTAGCTGGGGCTCAGGAGTGGACTGGAAGCAGGAATCAAAGCAGCAGGGAATCCAAAATCTTCTCTCTTTTCATCTCTCATCTCTCTTTCTCTCTGTCTCTGCTTTATTCTTTCCTCTGTGAAGCAGACTATTTCTCTGGCCATGACTTGGAAAACTAGGTTGCCTACTTTGATTACCTATAAATTTTTTTCAGATAAACAACAAATCATTTATTTAGAGTAAGTGTGTCACTGCAATATTTAGGACATTTATAATGAAAAATATTTTTTGTTTGAAATTCCAATTTAACTGAGTACTCTGAATTTTATCTAGCGACCCTACTACCTACCCTGCAGCCAGATTTACTAATTGTTAATATTTGCCACATTCCCTTATCATTCTCCCCATCTCTCTCTCTCTTACTTTTCTCTGTCTCTACATATGTGCACAGCATGCACACACACAAGATTTTTATTTTCTGAACCATTTGAGAGTTTGCACGCATCATATACATTTACCTATATATACTGCCAGGTTTATTTTCTAAGGACAGGGATATCTTCTTGCATAAGAAAATAAAATTACAAAAATCATGAAATTTAATGCCGAATATATGCAATTGATTAATATGCAGTCCATGTTCTGATTTCCCAATTTGTCACAATACTGCACTGTAGATAATTTCTCTCTAGTCCATGAGTCAATTCAGGGTCACACTTTTTTTCGTCATAATTCTTTAATTCACCTGTAATCTTAAACATTCTTCAGCCTTGTTATGTCTCATGATATTGTCGTGTTTGGAGGAATTAAGGTTAGTCATTTTATATAATGTCCCTCAACTTGTGTTTGTTCGATGTTTCCTTTTGACTAGATAAAAGTTATGCGTCTGTACCACGGATACCACAGAAATAATACTGTCCTGCTAAATGCAACGTATCATGTTGATTACCTGTATATTTCTGTTCCCGCATTCATTGCCTTTCCTCCTTTTAAAATAAAATAATTTTCCTGTTCTAATCTCAGGCCAACTTCCCTCTTCTCTCTTGCTTCCTTGTGTCTCATACTCTTTCATCTATTCGAGGACTTTACTTCTGCAATGATCTCTTCCTTCTCTTCCATTACCAAGTTTTTCTGTAGGTTGGATGATTTCTAACAGCCTACAGACAGTCCATAATTTCTCCCATATTAAAAATAAAAAAAATTTACAAAGCATTTGGTCACCTGAAATACACACTATGGAAATAAATGCTATTTTTAGCAGTTCATAAAAGCTATAGTCTAATTTTTACATGGGAACAAGGCCATGTATTGGGCATTAATTTTTATTTCAGAAAGTGACTTGTTTTTTCTGGTGGCTTTTACGATTTTTACTCTAAGTAACTTTTCTTGAATTGCATTTTTGTGTTTCCTATAAAATGTATTATTATTAAAGGTCAGTTTGGGTGCTTTAGAAAAAGAAAAGGAAAAGAAATAAATAAAAATAACAGGCAAACAAAAGCAACAGTAACCACAAACAACAGCAAACATTTCCTGGGTTCCACACCTCTCTCCATCTATTACCCCACTCCTCCGCTTATCCTTATAGTAAAAATCTTCAAAAGAAATGAGCAATATTTGACTTTCTCCATTTCTGTTTTCTTTAGGGTTTCCATTAAGACTTTCATTCCCACTATGCTATGGAAAATGCTATTGTTGTTGAAAACGTCCATTCTACTAAAAATGCTCATAATTTCCATTTCCTTCTCCCAGCCAATAGGATTTGATAGTATTTATCACTTCCTTCTTGAAAACTTTTTACATTTGGCTTTCAAAAGATCTCAGCCTCCTGGTTTTTCTTCTGTCACTTGTTTCTCTTTCCCAGGCTCTTCTGTGAGATTCTTTCTCCTGAGCCTTAAGAGATGACGTTCCTTCATGCACAGAATTTTTATTCTCCAGCTAAAAGCTCTCCCTAACTAATCTCATACAGTTTCATGGCTTTACAGATTTCAAATTTCTCTTTTCCACTTAACAATCTCAAGACTTACATATTCATTTGTATATTTCAGAGGTGCACTTATCCATCTATTTGACTTTTCAAACTTAACATAATTAAATGATAACACTTCTTTCCCTTCCCAAACCTGCTGGTCCTCATTCTTCCTCATTTAAATGAAAAGTTTGTACTTTATGATAATAATTTCTTAGATTAATAAAGAGCCTTCAAATTGCTTTTAGAGAAGTAAATAAAATAAAATAAAATAAAATAAAATAAAATAAAATAAAATAAAAAGTTACACTATTCATTGAATTATTTAAGCTACAAAATTATGCTCAGTTGTTCCATATCTCTTCACATCTGATCCATCAGTATGTTTTATTTGAACTACCTTCAAAATACCTCAAACTTCCACAATTCTCATCACTTTCTCAGTTATCTCCTTAGTCCTAGCAAACATTTTTAACATGGATTTCTCCAACAGCTTCCAAAATGACTTGCATGATTTGACTCTTACCCTTTTACAAGTTTATAGTCAGCACAGCCTGTGAAATATTGTTCTAAAAGTGTAATTCTGATCACATAACTCCAAAGTTCAAAATATTGCAGTGACTTCGAATTAAATTTTGAATAAACTCCAAATTCCTTAGCGTGGCCATCTTCTATCCTCAAAATGAATTTCTTACCATGCTCCTTCGATCACACAATCTCAGTCATGATGGCTTTCCTGTGATGTTCTCACATAGTAACATTTCTGCCTCAGGAACTTTGCAAGTGCTGCTCCCTCCACCTGGGGTGCCCTTCACCTGGCAGTCTCCATGATTACTTCCTTTCCACTCTCTGTCTCAGTTTAAATATTATCTACTCTCTGGCCTAGATTTCCACAGTAGCATTCTTCTTCTAGCCACCTGCTATCTTATCACTCTCTTTTACTGCCTTCATCATTCTCATTATTTTCCATATTTATCTTATTTATTTGTTTAGCTTCTTATTTCCTATCTGTAAAATCTGACAGATTGAGGACTTATCTTTTTACCAGAGCTTCCCAATTGCATACAAAATAAATGCTCAGAAATATTGATTAGAAGATGGATGGACAAGAGGAAAAAGATGGAAGGAAGAAAGGAGGGAAAGGAAAAATTAGTTTGAATATTTCCAGGGGTGATAAACAATATTTTTAAAAACTGGAATTTTGAAAGACCCACACTCACTTGGAATTTCTAATGTAAATAAACTTCACCATCATGCTGGATAGGTGAAAAATATCAAGGTTGAAAATGATACTTTTTTGTGACTAACAAAGTTTTTGAAGGAATTTCTTCAGAATCATTATAAACTGAAATTCATTTTAGAAATAATTTCATATGAGAAAGTGTTTTTGGAATAAGTGCACATGTAGATATAAAATATAATGGAATAAAAGTAATTTGACTTATATCATTTATGTTCTTAAATTCCCTCAGCATTTACAACACTATCAGATGCATGAAACTCTTCACCTGGAGTATAAAGTTGTTGATGGTCTGTCCCTAGCTTAAGTGTGCATATTTTGCATTTTATGACCTAATCATGGAAAATTAGGTCCCCTTCTACCTGCCACTTTCCTCCTCCCAACCCACAAATGCTTTATCAAAGCTTATATCTAACCTCAAAACTCAGTATCATTTCTCTTCTGTAACTTCTACCAGCCATCATCTGTGCTCTCCCTTCCAGCCAAGTTACATTAGGTTTACTTACCAACTGGCTCAAGGAGTGCTGGGAAGAGAACCCACAGCCTGGAGATTTCCCTTCTCCTCTCCCTTCCCCTTTCTCAGCCCCTCCTTCTGCAGAGTAGAGATGCTGATATGATTGTTCAGACTTCTGGACCTGAACATGAGGTCAGAGTCTATTCCAGACAAGCCAGCAACTCCTTCCCAAGAAAGCCATCTCCTCTTATCTCACTTTCCAAGTTCCATGCTCCTTTCATGGGAGATTGCAAACGGTAGCATTGTGACTATGAACAGGGAAGAAAGAGGCACTACTAGGTTCTTAGGACCAAGAAGAACAGCTATCCAGTTTCTAGAGTTGTTTTACATGGGATGTTTTTGTGACTCAATTAACATGACATCATTTGCTAATGTTCCCATGAATGTACATCCTTAAGTGTTCAGGGAAGGAGAGAGGGGAAGGCATGTTTGGAGAATTGCCTAGGTCTTCTAGACTAATACCACTTACAACTGTTTACTGCATTGTATCAATACTCCAACGAGGGTCATAATTTTTATTATATTATTTGAAAGAATTTATAAACTATAATTCTAATTCCAAGGTCCAGCACTGAACCTGCTTTTCAGGTGCTCAATAATGGTTGGTTGACTGAAAGATTAATTGAATGGCTAAATGACAGTATTCTATGAATGTAGATGTTTTTACATATTGACACTATTTCTTGTCTTTTTTTTTTTTTTTTTTTTTGATGACTTCCTCTTTAGTTAGAATCTGTTCAGGAAAATTTTCTTTTTAGACTTTAAAGTTATGTTAGAATAAACAGTTACTCTTACAGCAAAGGCAACCGTGAGCTCAAGGAAAGTAATTTAGGTTCTATACTTGCCAACATTTCATAATTTTAAACATGCAAAATATTATTTTAAAATAAATGACCCCAAAGTCAAGATGAATAAATTAGAAGCATTGAAAGTGCTCATAATTCTGATAATGATCTAAGGAAGTTGTACCTTATTTATCTTTGTTTATAATTTGAAGTATGATGTTTAAATATGTTATAAGCTGTTGAAATTGTTTGCAAGTTACATGTCTTTTGCTTGGTTAAGGAGGTTTTATACTTTTATTAAACTTTAAAACTGAGGATAAAATTGTGTCATCTGATTTAGGATCGATAAATCCCAGGTCTCTGTCAAATTTTTTCATGTGAATAATGGACTAGTGATACCATTTACTTCATATAGTGATTCCAATAATTAAGTTATATTATTCATTTAAAGAACTGAGCATAGTTGTCTAAATATAGTAAATATTTAATGTGTATCCTTGTACAATTATGAAGCTGGTAAATTAGTGATTTGGTGATTAAATAGCAAAAGCAGTAAACATTTTTAAATGAGACTGCAAATATAGATTTTCTAAGTTTTATCATAATTATATAAATTCAATAAATGAATTGAGACCAAAGTGCTTAAGGGAAAAAGGTCTAATGAGAATCTGAATTCTAGCTCTATCTTCTGAAATGCAAAGTAGACACAGAGGTACAGCAGCTCTGAGTCTTTCTTCTGGGTCCTTTTAAATTTGACCCTTAGAAATGCATCTTAATGTTTAAAAGATGAACTCAGCAAAGGAATCCCTAATTCATTTTAAATAAATGCAATTTACAAAAAACCTTAAAATACCATACCTTTTTCATATATATCACTTAAAAGTGATATTAGTATACCTCAGTCCCCTTTATAGAGAACTTCTGAATGAAATGAAGAATATAGAATAATGATAAATATTGCCCACCCTAGCCCACTTCTTCTGACAGCAATGGCCTCTTATGAGATAAGGTCAATAGATGAATTTAAAATGATTACATAAATATCTTAGATAAGGTTTTTTTTTTTTTTTTTTTTTTTTTTTTTTTTTAACCTTCACCTAGTCTACATCTGACTGTGGTGGCTGTAAGTGGCATTTCCATAGAGCATATCCAACTGCCAATCCTTCCATAGAAAGTGGCCCTCTGCAGGTACACTTCCCCTTTTATGCTTTCTCGCTGTATAATTCTCCTAAAAACCCATGCTCTGTCTAGTTATTAGTCTTCTACTTGGTGGGGATATCCCTTAAGGATAGCCTAGGCTTGTCTATAGTCCTGTTGTCAACTTTCCTCCAATTTCCTTTGTTGATTTTGGCTGTCAGTTGCCCTCCTCAAGCACAGTTAATACTTTGAAATAGTCTCTTATTTTCACATCAATCACCAATCTAAGGTTGACTGGCCTTTTTTATAGCCTAAATGGTAACTTTAACTCAAGCTAAAAATCTTAGGTGCAAAGCCTCAACACGAAGCATGTGATTGCAGGGCTCCATTGTACTAAATTATAATACATAAGAAAGTAACAGCTTCTAATACTTAATGCAAAACACTTCAGAACTTCCACCCCGCTAATCTTCGGAAACATGATTACTTCTCCCATAACCTCAAGTCCAAGGACTCTGGGGATGCTTATTCATTCCAAGAATCAGTGCTAGTCACCACTGTGTCACGGACGAGATCGGAAAGTCTGCTAAGCCTGTTCAAGAGCCTTGTTCTTTGTTCACACGAGTCACAGAAGCAAAGTCACAGAGTTCCTGCTGAAACCCAGAAATACAGCAGTTGTGTGCTACACCTGATGCTCCTGCTGTGTGCCCTGAAGGTATATATCCATCTTAGATGAATTATTTTCTATTTGTTTAATCTTAAAATGATACTCTTGCCATATAGTCTAAGATTACATAAATTCAAGTCCACTTTTCTAGCAACAGGATGGACAAAATAAGAAAAAAATGAACAAAATCCTCCTCCCTTGAAGGATACGGTGCTAAAGTTGCACATATCAATTCTGATTATGTTCAACTGCCCATAACTTAATTGCAAGGGAACTCAGGAAATTTTGGCCTTTATTCTGTGTGGTCAAGGGACAAGCTAAGAATAAATAATTTACTGCTATCAGAGGAAAGAAAATAGCCATTGGAGGTAGCTATTTCTGCCATCATCCCTTTGGGCTACCTATAAACTCATCATACTTTTCTTTTCAGTTATAGGATAAGCACTCCGTCCTCCATGGGGGATCACTTATACGTTCTCCACACCTACTCAACCAGAGTGAAGCCCAGCATTTCACAGTGATGTCAGACAGAATCAGCATTGGCTTGGTTGTGCATGGCCAGCAGCCTGAAACCTAAAACACAACCTACTTCCAACTCCCCTCTTCTGACCCAAAGCCAATACACAAAGCAAAAGTAATACCTGGCAGGGAAGGTGTGGGGGGATTAATTAGGAGTTTGGGATTAGCACATGTAAACTATTATATATAAAGCAGATATACAACAAGGTCTTGCTGTATAGCCCAGGGAATTATATTCAATACCTTGTAATAACCTATAATGAAAAAGAATATATATTATATATACATATATATATATATATATGCATATGTATAACTGAATCACTATGCTGCACACCAGAAACTAACACAACATTGTAAATCAAATACTCTTCAATAAAAAAGTAGCACCTAGATAACCAAAATTAACCTTCTGTTTAGAAAAGGGTGGAGTTCAAACAGGATGTTCACTAATCCATGGTCATTATCAAATACATTTGGGCACGAGTTGAGGCTGTTCCTGACCTGGTAGCAAAGTGAGCTGTTTGCTCAAACTGAGATTCTGTTATGGGTGAATTTGTTTCTCCTTAAGAAAAGGTATGTTGAAGCCCTAATCTCCAGTACCTCAGATGTGACCTCATTTGGACACAGGGTCATCACAGATATAAGTCAAGATGAAGCCATATTGGAGTAGACTGTGCCCGTAATCCAACGTGACTGGTGTCTTTATAAGGACAGGAAAGAGATACAACATAGATACAAGGAGAACGTGATGTGAAGATGGATGATTGGAGTGATGTCCCTACTGTAGCCCAGCTCTCAGCACAATGGGCACTACTCAGAAACTGCAGATAGCGTCTTCCCTCTCTGCCTTCTCAGCTGCAAATGGAATGTCTTACATCCTTCTCCAACCAGAACTTTTTAAATCAGCAATAACTCACTAAACGCCTGAGGGTAAAACAGGGCTAATAATATTGAGGACAAAGTCTAAACTTTGAAAGCAGTGGCTTCCAGAGCTTAAGCACTGGAACATGCTTCTGTGTGTGAGTGAGCCAGAGGCAAGCGATGAAAGTCACGGGCATTTGAATTTAACCACAGGGGGCTGCATGTTCTGTGCCTGGAGGTTGTGCCTATTTATTTCTGAGGATGGCCTGGCTAATCCCAGGGGGAGATGGCATATTAAAATTTGAGCAGAAACCCAAGGATAAGTCTGCACAATCTTTTACCATTAGGAAAAACTACATGGACAATTGTGAGCGGTAAACAGCAGCATATTTGGTATGCGCTTCACTGTCCTCAACCTTTTTACTTCAAGCTCTTTTAAATATTTTTAAAATTATTATTTTTATAGAGTTTTAGTATCAAATGTATTATTCATATTTGCTAATTTTGCCATTACTAAGTCTTCCTTCCCTGCAGCTCCAGGCTCCCGTCACACCAGGGACTGACTGTGTTCCCACCCTTCACCCTGGGAGTGAAGGTCAGAGAATGACAAGGGGTAATAGCTGATTTACAGGAAACACTTAGCCACTTCCTATGTCACCATTCAATCAGCAAGACACAGCAGCTTTAACGTCATCATTTGTGCCTTGACCCGGTGACTGCCCATTAAGCAGAGGAAGGGCAAAGCCTATCAGTAGCTTAGCAACCAGCCCATTTTCCTTTCCACTGGAGGTGAGCAGATTTTCCGGAACAATTCCGGCCCAATTGACGTCCATCTGACTGAGCAGTTTCCTTCCTCCACTGAAATAGGAAGATCCTACAATTATGCACTTACCCCTGATCTGGATGTCAGGGTTTAGACTCATTAAAGGAAACCTTATACAATTGGATGAATTTCGAGAATAGAATACAATTCCTGAATTAGAAGACCTATAAAATGCTGTTTCATTTGTTCACTGTCTTCTCTTCTCCCTATTCCTATGGTCTACTCACCTTTTTACTCCAGGATGCCTCTTCCCCAAACTTTCTGGTAGGAGCGAGGCAGACAGATGAAAGAGAAGCAGTAAAAATGCACGGATTTAAATCTCACGGAACTGGGTGTTTTGCCCTTCACAGCAGTTAGCTATCTGGAGGGACAGTCTTTTCTACAAGGCACACAGATGAAGAGAATTTCAAGGCAACAGTTGAGGGTAAATGAACTGTTCCAAATGGGCTATTGTCATCTGTAGACATTGCCCTAGAAAATGTTTGAAATAACATACATTTCAAAGCAGGTTTAAAACAAGTTAAAGCAAATATACTGAATTAATTTTTGCTTTGATGAAGAGATACATTTTTTGAGAAATATGAATGTAATTTGGTTTTGGAAACTGTTGTATTATATCTGAGATCATTTTTTTCCTCATGGGTAGTAAAATGCTGTTCTCTGAAACCAATGGAAAATATGTTTCTTATTAGCTAGTAGACTTCAAAAGTAACAAAATTTATTATAAGATTATGTTATTTTAAATATATTCTAAATTTTGGCAAAAATAAAAAAATGATTTTTTCTAATAGTTGATAAAAACGAATTTATCTGTTGAGTGGTGATTTGCATGCATACAAATGGAGTTACATTTGATTAAATTTTTACACTGTAATGTTGCCAAAATTTTCTAAAACTTCTAACCGTTCCAGGTTCTAACTCTAGGAACTAGGCAGTAGCCTCTTTGCCTACCAATAAGATATTTAGAAATATAACCATTAGTTAACTATTGCTTGTGAATTATGGTGGATTTTTAATGGTGGACTCTTACAAGTAAATTAATGGGAAAATATTTTTATCAAAAATAAAATTCTTTAATATTGATGTTTTTTGCCCTTCATTCCTAGAGGGATATTTTCTTAGTTTATACAGTTTGTCTCCCACAGAGAATGTACAGTGTGCAGTACATGGTCAGATTGTTTAATCTCATTTCCTGCTTCCCTGGTTTATGTCAAGACCTCAAAGAATAGGAGAAGGAGATGAGGAAAGTGAAACAGGAAATGAGGTAAAAGGTGATCATAACTAGGCAACAGGGCCTCAATCCATTGGCACCTTAAAATCGTTTGACCGTGGGAAGGAAGAGAAGTGTTACCCACTGGCTTCCATCCCCCATTGGTCAAGGAAAGACCCAAAGAGTTTTAACCTCCTCAGCTTTCTAGGTTTGCTTAAGCACCTGGGCCAAACAGATTCTCCTCACCCCATCAGAGAAGACTGGCAAAGAAACTAAGAGACTCTTGGAAGGGCTGAAGCAAGAAGCTTTCGGGTGCACTTCTGTGAAGCTGATTCCTGTAGCTGGAGTAAAGGTGAATTAAACAGCCTTTATAGTAAACACAAGAGATGTCCTATTCCATCTATCGCTTTTCTTCTCAAGTCCAGCCAGTGAGTTCCACTACGTCAAATCCATCCCACAGCCCTGAAGGAAGAGGCCAGCCACAGTCCGCTCTAAAGCCTTAACACTGAACTTGACTTTTGAGTTGGCAAAAGGAGGTCTGCTTAGACCTTAGTTGCTTTGTACTTGTTGAAGTGTGTTTGCAGCAATTTTACATTACAATTAGCACTGGAAATGAAAGCACCATGAAACACTCTAGTGAATACCTCAGGTTCAAAAAATAGTCCTTCCTGCCCTCATTCGTAACAGTAACCCTAGATCCTTTTGGTATTCATGCTGCATTACCTCCCCACCCCCAACACCCCATGATGTCACACCTCTTCCATTGGTCCACTTATTCACAGGAATGGAAGCACAGAGTGGCCAGGTTCTACCTTCTTGATCAGTGGATCTCCTTTTGTATAGGACCTGTTCTCCTCCAAAGGACAAATTGATCTGTTTCATGTGATAGTGGGGCTAGGCTGCAGTTCCCAGCTACTCAAAAACTCATCTACGTGTTTTTGTGAAGGTATTTCATAGATATGATTCAAGTCCATCGAGGGGTGATTTTTACGTAAGAGAGATTATCCTAGATAATCTGGGTAGGTCTGTTTAGGTCACTTGAAAAGTCTTAAGAGCAGAGATGAGGCTTCCCTAAGGAAGAAAGAATTGCCTGTGAACAGTACCTGTAGACGGTGCCCCAGAGTTCTAGCCTGCCTTTCCTGATAGTCTGCCCTTCAGATTCCTGACTTTCAGATTTGCCTAGCAAGCCTTCACAATCACACAAGTGATTCATTGCAAAAACACCCTTTCTTTCTCCCTTTGTCCCTCCCTCCCTCCTTCTCTCTATCTCACATACAGACACAGATTTTGTTTCTCTGCTGATTCTGTTTCTCTGGTTGAATCCTGGCTGAGTCAGGCTCCATCTCTTCCTGTCTCTGAACTCCCTCTTGCTTAGGCCACTGTTTTAAAGAATGTTAATCTTAGGCAAGTCCGTGATTGGCCACAGTTTATATTTGGAGGCCTTTCACATGCTCTATCAACGTCATCGACTTATATTCCTTTCTATTCCACTCATTTTGACCTATAATGTAACAAGTTTCCTTAAATTCTTGCTGAGATACTAGGTGAACAGGTAGCAGACACATTGTTGACTAAAAGAACTTTGAGTAACTAAAAAACGTTAACTAAACAAGTGTCTAAGAAATGAAATTAAAATGATAGGATGACAGGTGACAGGTTTGATAGTTTCATGTTAGCCATTTCTTTGGCACAGATGCAATAAGGAATTCATTAAATATCCCTTTGGAACCAAAGCCACTTTGGTGAGTAATGGCACTTCAAACAAAAATTGAGCATTTTCTTATTGAAACGTCCCACGGGTTAAATGTTCTCTGTTGAAATACAATCAGCTACTATGTAAGCCTAACTATTTCTCTTCCAAGACGCATAATTAAATAATAGGTCTCAAGCAAATGGTATTGATGTAATAAAATATATATTTATAAATTCTATGGGCATTTAATGTCACTGATGTTAGAAGAGGGAGTAGTTTCAATTTAGCTAATTGATTTAACATGATCAAGCTATTTATAACTGAAAATTAATGCAAATGAATGTATTTTATTAAATTCTAGTGCTGTAGTTTAATATAATTATATTATTTATATGATTTACAATTATTTTAAGTATGTATACCTATATCCTGTGTGTGTGTGTGTGTGTGTGTGTGTGTGTGTGTATGTGTGTATGTATATACATATATATGTATAAACTCCCATGAAATTGAATTAATCACAAAGAACTGAGACAATACCTGTATTTGTCAGTCTGAGCGCCTTTAACAATAGTGGCTTAATCCATATAATGTTGATTTTAATCAAGCAGAAGCTGTTTCACTCATACTACATATACCATGTGTGTTAGCAGATCACTTTGTCCACAAAGGGCCCTGCTTAATGGAGGCTCCCCCATCTCAAACACATGGCATCACTATAATTTACCATCTTTAGCTCATCATCTCATAGCTATACCATTTTCAAAGCACGGTCTTGCTATAACCTCAATAAGATAAGAAGGTGGAGAACTGCATTTACTTTTTACTACCTCACCTCCAATATGCCACTTTTCACTCTTTGTTACATTTCATTGGCTGGAGATAATCACATGACTCAATTCAAGGTGACTAATAGGCAGTTGGAGTGCTTGTTGAGTATCACTTTCTTTGCTATAGGCCACTTTTTTTTTTTCAGAGTAATTTTAGATTCACAGCAAAATTGAGAAGAAGGTGTGGAGATTTCTCATATACTCTCTTTCCCCACACATGCAAGGCCCCCACACCCTCAACCTCTCACACCAGAGTGATCCATTTATTAAAGCTGACGGTTTACATGAACATATTATAATCATCCAAAGTCAGTAGTTTACATTAGGGTTCATTCTTGGCATTGTATATTTTATGGGTTTTGCAAATGTATAACAATATATGTCCATAAATATAATATCAGAGCCGAATTCTCATGGCCTTCAAACTTCTTTGAGCTCTGCCAATGCATGCATCTCCCCATTCAATCTCTGGCAGCCTCTGACATTTTTACTGTCTCCATAGTCTTGACTTTTCTAGAATGTCATTTAGATGAAATCTGAGAGTATATAGCCTTCTCAAATTGGCAGTAATATGCATTGAAACTTCCTCCATGTCTTTTCATGGCTTGCTAGCTCAGTCCTACTTTTAGTGCTAAATAATGTGACATAATCTGGATGTTCTTCAGTTCATTTATCCATTCATCTATTGAAGGACATCTTAGTTGCTTCCAAGTTTTAACAATCATAAATAAAGCTTCCATAAACATCTGTGTGCAGGTTTTTGTGTGGACATAAGTGTTCATCTCCTTTGGGTAAATACCAAGGAGTGCAATTGCTGGGTCATATAGTAAGAGTAGTTTTAGTTTCATACAGCTCTCAAGCTGTCTTGCAAAGTGGCTGCTCCATTTTGTATTCCTACCAGCAATAGATAAGAGTTTCTTTTGTTCCACATTCTTTCTTTATCAGTGTTCTGTATTTTGGCCATTCTAATAGGTGTAAATTGGTATCTCTTTGTTGTTTTAGTGTGCACTTCCCTGATGGCATATGCTGTGGAGCTTCTTTTTAGATGTTTAGTTGCTGTCTGTGTATCTTCTCTTGTGAAATGTCTGATAAGTTTTATTTTTTTTTAATTTTACAGTCCATTCTTACAGCCTCCAAAATTCCTTTGCTCTCTATCCTTATATATAAAACTTATTCAACTCTTCCCCAAAACCTACATCCCAAGGTCTCATCAGTTATTGTCTCCTGCTCAAAGAACAGAATCCCTAGTTGATGTGTGGTAGATTACTAAATAAATTAAAATATGGGGTCAAATGGGCCAAATGATTGTTCATAGTATTTTGGTGTCTCTAAAAATAAGAAATATAACAACTATACGAATCCAGCTAGGTTGTGAATACTTGAGGATATTTGTAGATTTTTACAGCTTGTAGTAAACTTGAGGTCTGAAAATTATGTCAGTTAGAAGATTTTCAGAATAATTCTTTAAAAAGTTATAGTTAAAAAACAATGAAAAAATATCAATAACACCAAGAAGAGATAAGAATAAAATATTAACAGAAGGAAATAGAAAAAAAATAAATTGTTACGTGTAGGAAGTCTTTCTTAGTTCCCTACCACTTGGTTTGTGAGATAATTGAGTTTAACTTAATTTGATTTTCCTTTCTTTTACCCCATAATGACCTATATGAATGTAACGTTGCTAATATAATAGAACATTTTATGGTGCTTTAAGCTTTTTATTGGTTTGTTTTGGTACCTCAACAGCTGAAATGGAATAGATGACTAAATTAACTATTGTTTCTTATACACTTGCTGGAATGCGTGAGATGTTATTTTTGCCTTCAGGAATTCTTTAAGATTGAAGGCGGAGAAGAATAGCAGGATAACTAGTGAGTAATATTCTAAATTAGTGAAATGAACACAGTTAACACTGATTCATCTGTGACTCTTATAAACCCTAGCTGGAAACAATGCCATGCAACGGGAACTGTACATGACGACTGCCTTGATTTCTTCTTTAGAATGAGAAGGGGTTAAACTAACCCATCACTAAACAGAAATCATCAATTCACCCACATTATTGAATATAATGCAAATAAAAGATGCATTTATATTTTCAAGGTATTACACATCAGTGTATAAGAATAGAATATAATAGTTTATGCATTTTTTGAACAAAATTAAACAGATTTGTTAACTATCATCTTAGATAATTATGAAGGATACAAACAAACTTACTATGTGGAAGTACCTTAGAGATACCACTTAGACAGAATTAGAATTCAGTAAAGACTGGATTTGAATATACTATCTCCATTTGGAAGTTATTAAATGTTATTGAAGTTATTAAAATTCCCCATCACAGTTCTCTTCTCTATATTATATATCTCATGAAGTATAGTAATTTGATAAGACTTGTTTCTTTCCTGTATGCCTTCATATATTCCACAGGGGCAAAGTGTTTCTTAACTTGGGAATTTATGACCATTGTTAAGAATATATGAGACAGATAAATCCCTCATTCTATTTTTTTAAAGCAAACAAAAAACAAAAAAACCCTAGGTAGATGGATCAAATATATGTGTACATGTACTATATACGTACACATATATGTACACATCCATAGACACATACATACATGAAGGCTAAAGAAATTTACCATATAGGACTATAGTTTCTTATCATAATGCCACAGAGTGCGACAAATGGAGCCATCCACATGTTTGACTGGGCTGAATGTTTTCTGTGGATTTTAGTTTGTTCTTGTCCCAGGAGATTCAGTCTGCAATCTGTGCTGTAATGTGCACCTTTTAAAAATTTCTTCCTTTTTTCATTTCTTTCTTTAATCAGAGCATTCATCACTAATACAGTCACTGCATGTGCCCATTCAGAGCTCAGACCAGAAGTATCCATCCCTTGTGAACCAGATGATCTCAAGCCCGAAAGTCAAGCTGAGGCAAAGCTTCATTCTTCTTACAAGCAGACACTAACTGAGTTTTTCTTTTGTTCTGAATGGTGCCTTATGCCCTGACAGTTTAATACTCGTCCTCTTTTTTGGAGAATATCTTACAGCAAGGCCCCTGCTGCCTGGCCCCTCTAAAGCAATTGTCTTCCTATTAACATAGCCCCTTGTTAAGATTCCTTCACATCACACCACACCACATCAGATGTGTGTCTCTATATTTTTGTCTATTTCACCCACTAGAATTTAAGTTCCATGAGAGCAGAGATCTTTTCTGTTGGTTGTACCATTGTCCCCAACACCTTACACTGAATGAGGGCTCAAGGAATCATCTGCTGATTAATGGATTAATATCACTGTTAATGTAACTTTACTCAGAGGTACTCAGTGAGTTTGCCTAATTAGTGAGCCAGCCCTTTTTGTAAGTCATACTTTATCTTCTCTGGGAATTTAGTAGGGTGTAAATTACAGAGGAAATTCCAAGGGGGCAAGGTTTTTGTAGCACCGTATCAATGTTGGCCTCTAGTAAGGGCAGTTGTAACCTCCTAGGAAACAATCATCACCTTAAGGCACTTCTCTAAAGAATTCAAGGTGTACTGAAAACCATTCCCAGCACTCACAGTGACCAGGGCAGTAATTGTGCTGATTACCAGCCACTTAGTCGAATCCATCATATAGTTCAAAAAAACAATATCCTTTAGCAACTGCTCATGAATTGTGTATCTTCAGGGAACTTCTGATACTGAGAACCTATGAAATCTTTCATTAAAGCAGACTGGTAGCCATAAAATAAAAAGAACTTAGGTTCTGACCTTTAGTAATAAAAGTGAGCTTGGTTTTATTTTCTTTGATAAAACTTTCACAACCCATTTGGAGAAAAAAAAATGATGCCTGTTTATTAGTCAATAAATATAACTCTGGATACCTGACATAGTGTACCCAAGAGTGCTCAGATATTCTTAAAATGTGATTTTTTTTCTGTCACAAATTCATGATATGCTGCTTGGAACACTCAAGTTTGGCTAATGCAAGGTTCTTTGATGAGGTAATACAGATCTGGAAAGTGTCACCATGGAAAAAAAGGGATCTCTCCAATCTTTCACTATGAGAAAGCCAGTGTTTTAGACATGATGTTCCCTTCTTTTGAAGGAACATATTTCAAATGGTGGAAAAGAAACTGCTGTTTCAGATTTGTTTCTAAAACACTTTAATATTTTACTTCAATTTCTGTATGATGTGTCTATGGTTAAAAGAATATTAGGGTTGGGGTTAGCGATGCAACTGTCGGTTTGGGGTTGGCGAGATAGAGGTTTTTCCTTCCTCTGGGAACGAGAGACGCACTGTTGGAATTAAAAATGTTATAACCTGCACTAAATATAAGAAAAATAATTTTCCCTTAGCACATGCATTTCTGTTTTGGCAGACAAATTTTTATCAGGCAGGTCTACTGTTTTGATTAAAATCATCTGACAGCCCTCAGTTATAGCTGTCAAAAGGAGAAAAAAGAAGCATCATTCCCAGAAGTACCTTCTGTAATTTTAGAGGAGCAGGACCCTTCATCTTCAGAAATGAATGTCAAGTAGCATAGTTGTTCTGTGAACCTCCTAGCATAGCACCTCCCACTGGGATAAATATTTTTCTGGAGCAGTAGGTCTGTACACCTTTGTTTCTGAAGCCCCCTTTACACTCTTGATAATTTTAAAACACAAAAAATACACAAATATCCCGTTCTGTTGTCACCCCAAGTGATGACATCATCACATGTCCTGTAACCTCCGGAAAACTCCACTATACAACTTGCAAGAGGATGAGAGTGAAAAAGACAGTTTACGTCTTAGCATTATTTAAAAAAGAAGCATGTCGTCATAGAACTACTGAAAAGACCTACGGTGGTTTCAGAACCATACCCTGAAAAGAGTGTTATTAATTTGTTAAAGAAAGTCTAAGGGATTGACTAGAAGGCAGGATTTGAGAATAGCTCAATGTTACTCTCTACTTCAACTTAGTATAACTAAACTATAATTAATATAGAACTAACTAGGGAGCAGTATTTGGCAAAGAATTTAATCCAATATCATATGTCAGTACATTTGTTCACCTTCTTCCAAAATTAGTCTTCAAGTCTTCCTGAATAAGTTCTATTTTTGTTGTTACTAGCAAAAGCAGATATTTAATTGAATAAAACCCCATTTACTTAAATTATTAATAAATTAAATAATTAGCCTTGCCATTTGAATATTAGTTCATGTTTCTTTATCACGAATACTGATTCTAGGCAATCTTAATTAAATATATTCTGTTGGAAACTCTAAATTGTTCTCAAAGGTATTTAGATCTGTTAGGGAAAGTAGCTAAGTACAGAAATAGCTATGACGCAAGAGAGATTATGTTCGGCACATATCACCTTTACTATCAGGGAAAGCTTCGAGAAGGAGTAAAGTGTTTAATGTGAGCTATGTTACTCATGCAATAAAATGGGTGCAAGCTTAGTAGTTCTTGTAATGAATTTGCATTCCCATGAGTGATCTTGGTGACTCAGACTTCTTACACCCTGAAAGACTCATTCTCACAAGAGACATCGGAAATAGACAATGAATTTTCTATTTAAATTTGTTTTCCTTAGATTGTTTAGATAATTATAGGAAATAGTAGAGATGTTTTGAAATGTCTTTCCCTTAGGTACAAGAGATTGATTTAATTTAGGGCTGGGACTGAAAGTCTGAATTCAGACAATACTCATCCTTAATCAGTATGTTACTCAGACAATTCAGGTGATATGAAACAAATTTCATTTGGCAGAGAGCTCAAAGGATCTTTATTTGAGCCACACACAAGAATAATGCAATAAATAGTTTCTAAAGAAACTTATTATGAGAAGAAGGTGTCCAGCATTTCTAACAAAGATGTGAACTAAAATATTTTCTTGAGGTGTATGCACAGATTATTACAGACTGTACTTCAATCACAATCAGATAAGAAGATGAGAACTTGTGGAGATTCAAAAACTATCTACCTTTAAGTTTGTTTGTTTTAAATAAAATGACTACCCATTTAGGAAATTATCTTAAAAAAGTCTATATTATTTTGATATATCTTTTCTAAACAGATTGGTTTAAATTTATAGAAAATGTAATACATTTGAATCTTTAATGAAACACAGAATGTTATAAATATTCTAAAAGAAATTCAACATGTGCTTATTATGTATATAATGGACACCAGTTGGTCTAGACTACAGTCACATTGTACTTTGAGTTTAGATGTGTTTTTAGTATACATTTTCATTGAGCCTCATAGCTTCATTGAAATGGAGGTACTATTAGTATCAGTCCTATTTTTAGTTTTGAGGAGACTCATGTTAAATCACTCAATTTTCCTGAGCCTAAGTCATAGAGCAGGAGGACCCAGGTCCTTACTTATACTGACTCTTCTGTCAGTATGGTCTTTCCCATCACACCACAACTTTGTCTACATGGGGTGACCAATATACCATCCCTTTCTCGTTCTTTTATGCCCTTGGGAAATAAAGGATTAAATGTTGTTTAGCTTCATCAGTAGCCTTATCAAAACCTTAGCACTCTCCTGAAATCTCTTGTTAACTTGCTAATAACTCATCTTTTATTTTTTTTTTTCATGGCAAATGTTTGTGTTCCATAACTGGACATCAAAAAGTGAAAATGAGGTAGAAAAGTGACTTAAGATATATTCACATTACAATACAATAAGTAAATAACAAACAAATCAACCAGAATAAATCTGTGATGGTAGGACAATAGCAGAACAGCAGTTTTAGACAGGGGACCACACCCTTCCAGTACTCCAAATGTACCTGGATGAATTAAGAATCTCTCTCTTCCCCAGGTGAGAACCTGCCTGAGCTAGTCTGAGATTTTCATCATCCAAGAAAATTCCATTCTAGAAGACAGACTAGATAACTCTGAGATGCTCATCCGAAATTACCTTAGAGTGCAGATAATCTATCAAGATTTAATTATGTGTTTTGACTGACTGCTTTGACTAGTTTATACCCAATGAAATTGCCATTAATTTTATGTCAACATCACCTTGATAATTTCATATAGTTCAACATGATATCCTCCTTGTACGTGAAACAATAAAGTATTTTCATTAAGGGTATGAACTTTGGGGTTCAAAGACCTTCATTCATATGTAGTCACGCACTTGCCCATGCTAATGAGGGCAGGTCAATTAACTCTCTAATGGACATGATTGTAACAGAGACAGGCCTTATAAACTTGTTGAAGATTGACTGCAACTATGAATATCTTTCTATTTAGCACAGTCCTAGATACCATAGTAGTATCCAATAAATAATAGATATCGTAGGGCTAATATTATTTCTGAACTCCTACACTCTAACTTTGAGCCCTACCTAGCTTTCTCACCCAAAAAGACTTACTGATTACTTCTGATGAGCCAGGACTGTACCTCCATTTTTTTACCTTATTCTTGTCATGGTTAGTCATACAGTGCCTTCTATACTTGGTGTTCTGAGGATACCTACTTGCATGAACTTGGTTAGTGCTGATACCAGAATTTGGTCATTAAACCTATAGCTCTTCATGCCAAGAAATCTCTGTCCCATATGTGACTTAGAAGGTAGACCACCTTTACACTTGGATTCATACACACAAGTTTTGGAAACATTTACAAATAATTTTGCTTTTGAGACAATATGAAGAGAATATTTTCAGTACTCTATAATAAAGTTAGGTGTAAAATATAATATATGTTACTCCCCAGACCTCACTGTTATTTACTCCTGGCCCTGAGCAATCAAGATTTTATACTTGCTCTTCTACTAGTCTCCCAGACATTCTTTTGCAATTGTTCCTTCAAATTCACAAGCAGACTAGAATCACCTTTCCTAGCCATTGACCTCTTCACGTCTTGGCTCTGACTGCTGTGCAGCCTCAATTATAAATTCCCTGAGGACAGCCTCTGCATTATTCACCTTTGCATTTGACTAGCACATAGTCTCGCATATTAAAAGCACCCAATACATATGTTAAACAGAGCTGACATTACCATTCAAATTATAAGTTATTACAAAAACATGTTTGAAAAATTTATACTTGCAACTGGAAACACTTAGAAAATGTCTTTGTTTGTTCATGTTAAATAGTAGATCGCCTAATGGAAATGTTTTCAGGTCTCACAGACCAACCATGACGGTCCATTAACCCATTCAGTAGCTGAAATAATACTACCAGAAAAAAAAAAAAATTCTTCCTGTGTGTCTCAGTACCCCTTCAATTCTGTCGAGTACTTGATGCCAGAACGTCTTGCCTCTAAGTCATGATTCTTTTGCTGGGTGGGGATACAGGTGGTTGCTTCAGTTGTTAGAAATTAAGGCTATATAATTGCCAAGGAGCTTTGCAGGGGAAAAGTTCTGCAAGAGGAAAATTCCTCAAGTTCTGCTGTGTGTTTGTATTCACAAGAAGCATTCTGGTGGCTCAATCTGGGCTTCACAATATGGTAGCCAACAGTCACATATGACTACTTACATTAAAATTTTAATTAACTAAAATGAAGTAAAATGAAAACTTCAGTTCTTTAGTCATACTGAACGTATTTCTAGTGTTTATAGCTACGTGAGGCCAGGGCCTAGCAAATTGGAGAGTAGAGATATTGAGCATTTTTTCATCTCTTATACTTATATTGGACAGCATTAGTCCAAACAGTTATTGGTAGGAGAACAATTGGAGAACAATTGGGTGTCAGAAGGGCAGGGAGTAATGTGTAACTCACATTATCAGGGAGGGTCAGTATAGGACAGTCATGATCTCACAAATGCCTTGGCAACTTCCAACTGTTGGATACATTAACATGCCTCTCCCACCTGAAACTGAAATTCCAGCTTCTCTTTATTTGATATCTATGTATCTATCTATGTATCTATGTGTCTATCTATCTGCCTATCTATCTATCTATATATATTTGTTTATCATTAATAAGCAAACACAGATTTCTGTTTCCAAAGCTAAAATATAATTAACATTTAAAAAGTATTCTTCTTTACATTCTCCCTCCAATACCTTTATATGCAGATTATAGAATTTTCATTACATTTGAAAGTACTTTATGTAGGTTTATCAACCAATCAACTAAAAAAAAAAATATATATATATATATATAAAAGACAGAATCATAAGATAAAATCCAGACTTTTGTTGATGTTTTTATTTAAAAGGCTGTCCATCTGGGGAATATTGCATAACTTATTATTATCTTGGCTTTCCCAGATAGAAATGTAAATTTTGACTTAGCAAACCCCCTCTGCTGTTATTAGCAGGACTGCTATGAGGAAAAATAGCTCACAATTTTTGGTACTGAAATTTGAAAAATAAAAAGTTCACTTCCAAAAAGGAAGATATAATATTGATTTTCCTTTTTCAAGAAAATTATTTCCTGAGGTTTAAGTCCTCACCATTAACACATTTGAAAATCAAAACAATAAAAATCTCCCACCCCTTCTTACTTAGCTCATATTTTTACTTATATATAGAATCTTTTGAATAAGAGGAAATTGTGTCCTGTGAGTGACCTCAGGTTTTGGTAAATTACCTTCCTTCTATGTGAACTCTAAAACATGCATATAAATAAAAATGTGTATGAGCTTGCAAAGACATTACTGGCACTCAGCATGCTTCCTATGAAGTTACGTATGCTTGAGGCTAATGTCTAGCTGAATTTTACCCCACGGTTAGCAGAATTTCATGAAATATTTAGAATTTTATATCAGGGCTTTTGAATAGTTAATTTTTTAGGACACTAGGGACTCGACCATTTAAACATTTTTATTTGAAATGAGAGAATTGATTCGGCCGTTGGTCTAGAATGTGAATCTTGTCCTTTGCCTAGATTTCTTCTTCGAGTGGCTGCCCTGCTTACTCCGGGTTAATCAGAGTGCGTCTTCCTGATACAACCATGGATAACAGCCCTTCTTAGAGCTTTCATCTTTCAACTTTTGTGCTTTGATCATCAATCATCTTTAAAAAATGTTAATACAGCAATTCTCAACTGACCATGCAGTCATCAGAAACAGAAGAAAACAAACAACTGAGCCAAAGGTTAAGTACCTACCCAGTCTGTCGGTCTTGGTGGTGGTGGTGGTGATGCTTATATATATCCCATATCCTGAAATACTCAATAATGGCGGGACATACTCTTGACTGTATATTATATATCTTAGAAATTCACGTAAGCCTAGAATTTCTGCCTTCAAAGCCAACTAAGTAAGATTTTTCTAAATGTTATTACTGATTGTGAGCAAAATTTCCTTTAGATTATCTAGGTAGGATTACCTAGACATTTAGGAGGAAAAAAAATGTCTTTGTTGGACTAGAAAAAATTCACCAGGCTTTTAATAATATTAAAAAATATATATAGTGTATTCAATTTCAAAGGGATGCTATAAATTTTTTGGTTTTAACCCCAGAAGACTCTCTATCTTACATAACAGTCCGGTAGACTCCCAACATCTAAATGAATTGGGTCATTGCAAAAGCTCAGCACTTTATGAGGTCACAAATGTCCCCCCTTCTTTCCCTCCTTCCTTTTCCCTTCCTTTTTTCCTTCTTTTTCTTTCACAGATAATATGTGTAGAATTTAGGAGACCTACTATTTTTTTGACATCAAAGAATCAACCTTACAGATATGTCCATTTATTAATTCTAAATTGTTCTTCTGTAACTAAGAAGAAAAACCTAATTCCTTTTTCATATGATTTTCTTCAATAAATATATCTACAAAAATATATATTTATACTTATACAGATCTCATCTCTCTCCCTTTTTTCTCTTAGATAGATACCACTCCCCATCTCAGATAATTAATTAAAAAAATAATCACCAACATTGTTCCGTGTGCCACCAGAGGCAATGAGTTCTCCAGGCTTGAATATTAAATTTGAACAAATATTAAATTTGACAAAATTTGAAACTTGGAAGATTCACTTCTCACATAATGGTGTCAAGTAGATTATCTTTATATTTTGTTTAGTTTCTAGTTTTCCACTATTGTGCAACATCAGTAAGAGAGTTATAATTCCCTCCCCCCACCAGTAAGTAGACAGAAATTTACATAGTTACTTGGTGTAAAACAGTATTTACTTCATAAGGATATTTTCAGGGATACATGAAATAATCTACAGAAAGCACTGAGCACATTGCCTGATATATAAAGAGTATTTAACATGTATTAGTTATTAATGTAATTTTTTGCTAATTACTCTAAAATTAGGTTGCATAAGCTAAAGTCTAAGGAGTAGTTTTGTGACATCTAATTTCTTTGTGTTTCTGAAACACACATGATAGAGATTTCTGGCTACTGTAAACAACTTGTCTTAGCTGTGGCTGAATGGGATGTGCACAGAAGCACAGTGATCTCATGGTATTGAGAAAATCATTCTGATTTCAGTGTTAGATAGCGAGTGAATCAGGCATGATCAAACAGTCCTGGAAATACCAGTCACTCCCATCAGCACACGCAGATTGATCTGTTTGTGGCCGGAAATAATGTACACGCTGTTCTTGAAACCATTTTATCTCCACAAAATACTGCTGTGGACTAGACAGTTTAATCCTTTTCAAAATGTGTGCTTTGGCTTGCACTCTGGGGAAAATAATATAAAGTTTAATAAATAGCTAATATTAAATCAAAGGAGGAGACAAAGAATGCTTCTCGTGGTGTTACCTGGTTTATAATACATACTGACATGATCTCTGTTCCTTTATAGAGGCAGGTTATTTGTTTAATATGTGAACTTACTTATATATTTTAAAACACGTGGGCCATTTTAGAAACATCCTAGTTTGAGGTTATGTTTCAACTTTTTATTCATGCGAATAACATTGAATCGCATACACAAGAGCATTTTTTTGGATTTCCTTTTCCTTTATTCTATGATATAAAATTCCATTTAGCAGTAGATGCTCTTGGTACTAACATATCACAACTGTTGCCAAAGTCCTTCTTTATCCCTAAAGACAGAAGTGATAGGATACTTCTCACACTGAACTTCATCTTGACCTCGCTGTGCTGTCTACGTTGTGTTTATCTAACCTCTTTCAGAGGTGAATTCTCACACATTGGCTAACTGCTCTCCTATCATGAACTCTTTCTAATTTTGCTGTTAACACGAAAGATCATACTCCTTAACCCAAAGTTTTATCACATTCCTCAGCAAAGATATCATTGTAACACTCCCCTTTTCTGGTTATCAATAGATATTTAATCCTGACACAAACAGAAATGAAATCCCCTATTATTTGAAATCATGTGAGAAATATTCAGTGTTTTTCAACCATACTTAGAAAGAACAGTTTTCACATTTTATGCTGTAAGTAGGATGGAATTCTGGGCCTTGCTTTTGAGACCCAAAGATTTGAATTAAAGTGATAAGAAATAGAAATGGATTTAAACTGAACACTGGTTGACTCCATACAGGAGGGAGAAAGTAGTTTCAAAACTGGGAGCTGCTGTCATGCGTTATGATAATACGGAAAATGATACAATAACTCTAAATATAAAATCGTATTTTTACATATGCCTTAGAGCAGAAATATACAAGGGTTACCAATGCCCAAGGATTAATCAGAACAGAATTCACAGAGGATGTGAGCCCATTTGAACATACGGCAAGTAACAGGTTTGAGGAAACAGTGGTGTTTCAGGTCTCCCGCCCGTGACTGGGTTAGTGTTTCGGCAACTCCACCACTCACCATCTTCTTGGGTTAGTGGAATAAGCAAAGCACAAAATTAAGATAAGATCTTAGTTCAAAAGGAGAAATAAGGCATTTTGTAGTGTTTGAAATCCAGAGGTTGGCTCACAGTAGAACGGAAACTAAAAGAAGCTAGTATTTGAAGGGTGAAGGAGTAAACTATTGAAGAAGTAACAACTGGGGACTTTTCTGGTCACACTCTTATTTATGCCATGCCTGATATAATCAAAATGTTTGGAAGGAGACTTTTAGATCCTATGAGTTGAAACTGTTGTTTATACTGACATTAAAAAAAATATCTATTTCAACTTACATGTCAAGGTGAAGGAAGAAGGTAGCTCAGACTCCTTTGGCATCTCCAGAGGTAAGAACAGTACCAATTAAGTCTCAGTTTTATGTCCTTTGGCAATTTTACAGAAGGAGCTGAAACAATTGAACTAAACATAGGAAAGAGGTGGGAAGAAGAAAAAAAATACAGTAAAAAAATTCCTGAGGAGTGATTTGGAGAGGGATGGTGGTGATAATGACATTATATTTGGTGTATTTTCTTAACATCTACTGAGTCAGTTCTATGCTTCACAAATTCATTTGAACTTTCTATATGTGTGAGTCTAATCTTGGCAAATCAATTCATATGCACAAACCTTGCAGAGTCTCTGGTTCAGGGGTGACTGTGACCAATAACCTGTTTTCATATCTCAGAGGCTGAACACTCCTCATTCATCCCATAGAAGGCCTACTGTGTGCTGGGCGTTGTTTTAGGCCCTTGGGATGAATGGATAACAAACAAACGAAGCAAGCTTGACTTTATAAAGCTTGCGTGCTAGTGAACGGTGGTCAAGGTAAATTAAAAACAGAAACAAGCAAGTTACACAATAGCTTAGAAACACTTTACTGGCACCAGGGAACCTTTGGGGGAGATGGTAAGTACTTACTGTGGACTGTGCCCTGTGAAGTTGTGCCGGGTCAGTGACATCCATGGTGACTAGGGGACCACGTGGCAAAGATTCCTACAGACAATTTGAAGCCGAAGAGGAATACTGATCTTATTCCACGAGTACACATTGTTTTTAATTAACGGTGTTTTAATTAATAGTGGAAAAATAGATATGGCCAAGGGGACCGGGTGCAAGGCAGAGGGGCAGAGGAGAGGACTGCAATTTCAAATGGAATGGTCTGGGTAGGTTTTATAGAGGTGACTTTCAAGCAAAACTCAACCCATGTTATTGACTGCCAAACATATTTTAGTTTGTGAGCATACATGATAAACAAAATAATCTTTCTCCTCTGTTTATATTCTAGTGGGAGGAGATAGGCGATAATAATGAAAAATTACTTAACGTATCCAGTGATGGGGATGTCCAGAGGATAGAGCATAATCAGAGTGTGTACTCTTTCTGATAATACTGACTGTGAGGCTTTTATGTAGGGTGGTCCTTAAGCAGCAGACCCTAATTCATATGATTCCTCAGCGTAGGACTTGAAGAAAGCAGATCTCTGGCAAATTGTATGTTCTAAAACTTCATTAGGGAGAATAATCTGAGGGAAGGGTGTTCAGGGAGAAGAAGAGTGAGGGAGGGAAGGAAGGCAAGTGACTGAAAAAGCTTGTTCCTGATCTGGCTACCATCTGTGATCAGACATATCCGGAACCATCATCTGAGAGGCATTTGGGAGACAAGGGGAAAGCATTTACCAGTCAGTACAGTGTCTTACTTGTGAAAGTTATACCCTCGGGTGTGTTAACAAGATGGCATTTCTGGGCCATTTCTTTGTAGGCTCTAAGGTGGTCCCATGGTATCTTGTGTCTCACTGACACCGGGAAAGCTTTGGGGTAGATGGTGAGTAGGGACACATGGAGCTCAGGCATTAGGCAACTCTCTGTGACCTGTACTCCTGTGAAGTTGGGAGGAAAATCTGCAGAGTTCATGGCCTCAGTGGTGGCTCGGGTACCACGTGACAAAGGTCCCTGTAGACAGGTGAAGCTGAGAGGATCTGATGCAGTGCAGAAGCAAGGGCTACTGATCTTATTCCCTGGGCACACATTGTTTTTAATTAATGGTGGAAAACTCTTTTTAAATCATTTAATAGTTTAAATCATTTAATAGTCTTCATATACATAATGGTTTCCAATATTGCTCCATTCATCACAGTATCATGCAATCTTAACTAAATTGCAAATTAACCGTCATGGCAAAAAAAAAAGCATCAAGCAACTATAAGGAGTGAAGGAGAAAAACTGTGTAGACAAGCATATTTTTATTTCATTTTACAGATTCTTTGCAAGAAAAGTAAGCCTTCAACCTAATACACTTACTTATACATCATTTTGGCTCCATCAGATGAAGAAAACTCAATTTAAAGTTCTGAACTGCTAACGTGGCACATCTTTACATCACTATTAAAAATATCTACTTCAACCTGCACGTTAAGATAAAAGAAGGGCATAGTATACAAGGGGTTTGGCTGTCTTTATTGTATATTGTAAACAATTTGAACTCCATCTGCTTTGGGTGTTTTGGTTCTAAGCACGAGTTATCTAAAGCAAGATAGGACAGAGCTTCATTCAGCACGTCAGTGTGAAACTTCACAGTCCTGGTAGAGAGGATAGAAGAACAATTGGTCATATGCCCTGTTATCTTCTTTTCAGTCTCTGATCTGAAGTCACTGAAGTCATTCCAAAGCACTAAGTCAAATGTCTCGAATTTCACTCACTTTTTTAGGTCAGTTTTACTAGCATTTAAGATATGCATGTCTATGTATATGTGTTATAAAGCGAGACCCCTTAATTCACATTTCTGTTTAGGACTCAGGTTTTCCTTCCAATATTAGGCTAGCCTGTACTGGCTAGCCAGTAATTTTCTTTTCCTGAGATTTGAAAACCATAATTTAAAGTGACTACTTCATAATGGAGAAGCGAGTCGGATAAAATAACTGCAGACAAGGCTTTCAATTTTTCTGGATGAAATTGTCAATGAAAGTGCGAGTTAAACATCTCTTTGACTCAGTCTTGAAGTGGTTTCTCGTCTTGTTTGCACTCAGCACTTTCTGCACAACACAGTGAAATCAACACCTTTACAAAAGCAACAAAAAACGGTGATTAGAAATTTCGGCTTCCATTTTTATTGTTGGTTAAACAAGATTCTGATTTCTTTTCTAGTTAAGAACACCTAAATTACTTCCTTCAAAGAGGACAGAATGATGTATCTTCCTGTGTAAAACATCATTTTCCAGCAATGAACATTATTTAGACTGTCTATTTCATCTAGAGAAACTAGAGATAAAATTTTATCTAAAGACTTCTCGTTTCTCATCCCATAGAATAATACTTCATCATTGTAGACATGTAGCTGACAGGGGCAATTAAAAAAAATTTGAAGTATAGGTACTTTACAATGCTGTGTTTCTGGTGTACAGCAAAGTGATTCAGATATATATATATGTGTGTGTGTATACATATACATATATACACACACACATATACATATATAATTTTTCAAATTCTTTTCCATTATAGGTCATTATAAGATATTGAACATAATTCTTTGTGCTATATTGTAGGAACTTGTAGTCTATCTATTTTATATATAGTAGTGTATATCTATTAATCCCAAGCTCCTAATTTATTCCTCCCCCAACCCTTACCCTTTTGGTAACCATAAGTTACCATAAAGCATAAGAGCAACCATCCATGTTGATGCAAATGACATTATTTCATTCTTTTTTATAGCTGAGTAATATCTATATCTAGATACCTATATCTATATATATACCACAACTTTATCCATTCATCTGTCAATAGACACTTAAGCTGCTTTCAAGTTTTGGCTATTGTAAATAGTGTTGCTATGAACATTGGGGTGCATGCATCTTTTCAAATTAGAGTTTTCTCTGAATATATGCCCAGGAGTGGGATCATTGGATCATATGGTAACTCTATTTTTAGTGTTTTCAGGAACCTCCACACTGTCCTTATAGTGGCACCACCAATCTGATAAGGGCAATTTTTAAAAGAGGTTTTTAAAAAAGAAATTTTTCTGAAGGCCTATATTCACTTCTGTTTTTAAAACTATTAGCTAAAGTCAAAGATGTTGGTCTTTTATCAAGCCACTTCAATGAAATCAGCAATATCTGCACAATAAAATCATAGAAAAAATAGAGTAAAACTTTGGGAAAACATTATCCTTATATTGATAACTTGTTATATCCACTCAGTGAGCTACTAGTAATGTAAATAAAAACTACCTTATAGCCATAAAAAAATTTGGAGATTTATTCAGTTCTATTGAATTCTTTGTTATTTTAATGTTAGTCAAGCAATATCTTAAAATTTCCAGACTTTAAGAATAGCAATTATCAGCACCTTTTCATGAAAATATTGACATCAGTTACACTTGCCATATCCCCACGACAGTCATCGTATCTGGTAGATTCTGCTTCCATAAATATCTCAAAATCTGTCTTCTTCCTTCTTATGACACCCCCTTCATATGGCTGGTGACCATCTGTCTTCATGCTTTCTCCTACAGCCTCCTAACAGACAACCAATCTCTCCTCCACCACATTGCCAAGTTCGGTTTGTCTAGAAACAGATCTGTTGATTTCAGTGTTTTGCTGTTGCATAGAGTAGGGACCAGAATGCCTATTAAGCTTTCCACTCATCTTCAGTTCTCCTGTGTCCACATAGCGTCAGGCAACACACACAAACTCAGTGTTTCCTGGACACCCCATGCCCTGTAGCTTTTTCCTTAGCCCATGTTCTCCTTTCTGTTGGGAATGCTATTCTGATATTTCTGCCTCCCACACTTCTTGGCCTTCATTGTATAAATCGCAGACTCCTGTGAAAGTTTCCTGATCTCCCTAAAGAATTAGTCATGTCCTTCTATGTGTTTCTGTAGAGTTTGCTATGCTCTCTGTGGTGTATGGGTTATGTAAACTACTTGAGGCTGTCAACGACTCATTCATTCACTCAACTCAGAGCTAACAAGAGTCCACTCTGTGCCAGGCGCTCTATTTCACACTGAGCATGAAACCGTAAATACAGCGGAACACGGGTCTCTCCATTTTTGAGGACTGGTGGATCTCCCACCTCAGCAGGCATATGGACCACTTGGGGCACTTTATAAACACGCAGATTTCTGAGATACACCATCAGATATTCTGACTCACAATCTCAGGATATGGTCCAGAAATGTGTCTTTTTGTTAACTGCTCTAGGGGATGCTGGTCTGTGTGGCTCATTTACACAATGTTAGAGATACTGCAGTAGGCTTTATGCTCTATTAGACATGATACATATCTGTGTTCATATCATTTTATTTTATTATTTTATGTCTACTCCTATATGCCCAGCAACTAGGCTGGTACCCAGTACTTTGTGTATCTTCAGTAAATATTTTTGACTGAATCGTGCTCTCATGGACTTAATAATCCCATGGAAGGATGTAGAAGATTACACAGGCTGTCATAATACCATATGTCATAATTCAGAAATGAGGGTGCTATCTTATAAGGGGACATTTAACTATGGTTGCTTAATCAGGTAAATTTCCATAGGAGAAGAGATACTGAAATTTTCACCCAAAGGATAAATGAGTTACCAGGCAAAGTGATTGAAGGGGGAAGGATTATGCCAGGCAAAAGGAATCACTTGCTCAATACTTTGTAGTTAGGAAAAACATCTCCCCTGGCAAGCAACAGGCAAACTGTTACAATAGAGTCATAATAAATGTGTGAGCAAATAAAGTTTGAATATCAGTGGGCCATGTGTTAAATACTTAACACAATGGCTGGCATGTAGGAGGTGCTAAATGCTTATTTAATGCTAAATACTTATTTAAAGTATTTTTAATCAGTAAATATAGTTTCCTTTTCACCATGAAAACCCATCAAAGACTGTACATGATTATCATTTAATAAATAATCAATCAATTTTAAGTTTAATGGATTTTCATTTTGTAAATGAAGACAATTAAGTACAAATATGCAACCATTTCTTCAGTTTCTCAGTTTGCAGCAGTCTAAAGTCCATGTATCCTGATGCATATTTAAATGCCTTCAAGGGGGGTGGGTAGAGCTTAGTGACAGAGCATGTACTGAGCATGCGTGAGGTCCTGGGTTCAATCCGAGGTATCTCCATTAAAAAAAAAAGTTGAGGACTCTGCCCAAAAAATAAATAAATGAAATAAAAGTTTAAAAAAGTCTTAAAAAATAAAAGAAATAAATGCATTATTCAAGACCAAGAAACAATTTTTTTTTTAATTGAAAAAAAGACGATACTTTAATTCCTGGCAACTTATTCATGTCACATTTGTAGTGAAAGCAATTTTTCTCATTGTTAGCTCTTCATAAAATTCCATTTTAATTGTTATATATTTTAATAGGGATGAGGGGCCTCTGACATCCAGGGCACCCAAGTGTTTTACATCACAGGGCCTCTTCTGCAGGTTGTTTTAGAACTCCCAGGCAGGAAAAAAAAATTCACCAGTTATCACTGTGTTTGGAAGTAAGATTGAGTGTCATCTTCATGACAGGAGACAACTCTTCTATGTTAATGACACTGTTCCCTCCTTTTGTTTTTTTAGCTTTTGAATTTGAAGAAGTAATCTAGAAGACCCTCATTTTAAGAACTGTAAAAATTTCCCTCTCAAAGTCTTCACCCCTGTGTGGGTAAGTGGATGCTAATTTCTGAGGTTTGGTATTTGGTGGGTCTGTTTTCTTTTCTTTTTTCCTTTACTTTTCTTTCCTTCCTTTCTTTTTATGTTATTTGCCATAGATGCTGCATATCCAGATTGTCTATCAGAAGGGAATTGGTTATTTTTATGCGTTCTTGGTTAAAACTGCTATCAGAGTACTGAGCTTATCAACCCACTGTTTGTTCTCCTGCAAATCACCGACTTCTAAGTTCCAGTTAAGCAAATTGTTTCGAGTTTTAGCTACTGTCTTTGTAGGGAATACAGTCGTCTGGAATAAAGATTCAATGAACAAATTTAAACTATTAATAGAAAAAATATAGAATTTTGAATCCTTTTTTAAAAGTTAAATAATGGAAGGTATATGACTGAGTGAAGAAAACAAGATGTTTGTTCCTTTCACGTATGATGAGGAACTTTCTAATAACTGCCTTCAGTCAATGGTAGTTATTTTAAAGCATGTAATTATATACACTCAGTTACCAAATTATGAATCCAAAGTTCTGTTTCCTAAAGCTTCTGGACATTTTAAGAGGCAGAAAAGAAACCTGACAGTGGCTTTCTCTCCTAAGTTAGCTCCAGTGCTGCTGCCCAGCACAGCAAAGCACTTACTTCCTCTAGTGGCTGATCTTGTTGCCTACAAAAGATAGTTGATTTTTCTCTTGGGTCATTAGATACTCGCTAAGGAAAAACAAAACAAAACAAAACAAAACAAAACAAAACAAAAAACAATATATAATACTTTGTTTTTAACTGGAAGGATTCTCTTATTATTAAAGTCATATTTGAAACCAGTGGAAGAGTATATAAAACTATAAAATAGAAGCTGTCAGTGTTATTTTTGAAAGTATTACAAAGGTACTAGAGCTTCTCATATGTGTGTAAAACCCATAAGGCAAAGCCTTTATGAAGTGTACACAGTCCCTGATACAAGGTAGACACATATAACTTACTGCCTGATGTAGTGGCTTGTGTAGAGATGGGCTTCAAATATGTATGAAGACTGTACCTGCTAAGGGGGGATATCTCTTACAAGAGCCAATGGAAGTAACTAACACAATGTGGTATTGAGAGATGAATGACTAATAGCTCAAAATAATTCAATTAAGAATTCAGAAAATTACCACTGCATGTTTCAAAGCTAATGAATTATTCAAGTGGTAAAAATGAGGAAAGCATGGATAGTTCAGTAAATGGGGTGGTGAAAATTAGCTGTGCACTTGGGAGGAGATGACATGGAAGTTACATCCCTATTTCACAACTTTTGCAAAAAATAAATTCCAAGTAGATTAAAGATCTAAACATAAAAACTGAAACCATATGCAAACTAGCAGGCTTTGCTTAATGTGATACGGAAGCCCAAACTTAGGAAGATTGGTAGTACAACAGATTTAAATGTTTAAAAACTCCTGCTTGTCAAAGCATACCAAATAAAGCATCAGGAAAGCAAAAGTCAAGAATGGGAAGGATTTCGCAAGGTATACAAATAAATGGTTAACATCTTTTATATACAAAAATGCTTTTATAAAGTATTAAGTAAAATGCAAATGCTCCAATAAAATGAGTAAAGGACATGAACCAGTAAATTACAGAGGAAACAAGAGAAATAAATAATATAGCCTTATAATTCATCAACATTGCTAATAATCCAAAGACTTCACATTATGAATTATTTTTCAACAATGAGATGGATTAAAATGGGGAGGCAAAAGGTGGACTCAAGAGTAATGTTAATGAGAAAAATAAATTGTTTTAATTTTCCAGGAAAGCCATCCAGCACTACTTCCTAAACTTTACCTATCAGCATCCCCTTCTCTAGCAATTCCAATTTGATGAAATTTTCCAAGTAAAAAGTGTGACTCACATGCAAAGATGCATTTATGTGACTTTATTTGAAACATTGCTTAAACCATTGGCAAATTAGGAGGAAAAACACAACTAAATGTTCATTAATAGAATGTTAGTATAATTTGCTATTTCTAAACAATGGAAAGAATATCGTTGAAGTGTTTAATAATTGCTTTGTCCACCTAGTGCTGCTTTTCCTTCACCAAGTATGGTGGAAGTTCAATTATTTTTTCCATAGAAAGAATGCTAGACAAGAAATAAAGAAAGAATCCTGATTTTGCTCTATTTAAGAGTTGAAGCTGCACCCCTGCCAATGAGTTCTCCAAGACAGCCCTACGATGTTTTAAAACAAAAGTGTTCTTACTTTATTATTTAAAATATTTCCAACAGATTTGTTCTACACAATCAAAACAGTCCTAAATCACACAATACTAATGTTAGTAAAATAATATATACATATATTTAGATATTAAATTTATTATTCCCAGAGCATATCTTAAGACAGTTCAACTGTAGAGTAACTATATAGTTCTATTTACAACTTTTATGAACTATGTAAGGTAATAGAAGGTAATAGAAATATATAATACAAGAGCCTTCAGATAGAACCACATGGATACTTGCATGTGTGGACAAGTGCTTGAATATGTATTTATAAATATTTAGGTATATAGATAGCTCCCATCTTCCCCTGGTCTCACCAGCATGTATCCAATAATTTTATCACTTCCTTATCATGACCAGAGATCATTTCATAAGTACCTAACCGAAGTCCCAAACTCTTACTAAGTATTTCTCCTGGCTTTTAGACCAAGTGTACTCATACAAGTTCTTTGCAACTGACTAATTTGTCATGATATCCTATGGCTGTCTTTGATGCAAATTGCTTTTGTGAGATAATCAATGTTGTGAGATAGAGCTGTCTCTTGACCATTGCCATTAGTGCCCCCACCCAAGGCTTGGAAGAGGGCATTTCCTCCCTAATTCCTCACAGCACAATTGAAGGTTGAACATTATTAAAGCATGGGCATAAAGTATGTGTAAACAAGAGTGGCTGCAACTTACATTAGAAAAGGTTGCTACTTTGGGTGCAGTGAACAAACCAGAACACATTTCTTCCCTAGCCTCAAGAAGTCCTTCATGTGGTTGGTAGTTTCATTCTCCATCAATGAGAATCAACATGTATTACCACACATGGAAATCCAGGCCTGTGCTTTTCCTGAAATTCTTCTGTCCCTCTTTCAGAACCAGGCTGACCAACAATGGGTTATCTCTTCCCTGCATGTGATTTCTTATTCCTCAAAGAAAGACTAATTCTTCCCTGTTGCTTCAATGATAATTAAAATAGACCATAATATTATTATTCAGTCTTAAGCAATAGTAAATGTGAGACAATGCTTGTTTCTTAAATATTAAACTGCACCAAACCCAGCCCTATTCCTTTTCATAGCTTTAGCTACACGAGGAGGGGAGGAGGTAGGGGAGGAAAGATATGGTATGCCAAACATACTTATTGTATGGCTGTTAGCATAATTGGGGCCATATTGGGCTCCTTCAGTTATTCCTGTCCTTCCACTGACCCTATCTAGGGCTGTATTTCATAGTAACTCTTCTCTGTCATCAAGGGCTTTGTAGTTAATAGATACTGTTTAAAGACCACCAGGTCCAGGTGGCCTCTACGCTGTTAGTCTCCGATGATGAAGATCTTTGCTGACGCATTCTTGGCGCCCATGAGACTAGTCACCCATTCATAAATCTTGACTCAGGGATGGACTTTCTGTTTCCAAGCATGTACCTCCATGCCTTAGATTAACTATAAAATTGTCCCAGTGGCTCCTTGGTGGTGCAGAGTGTAGCTGTGAATGCTTCACATTCCTACCCTCTAAGTTACCACATAGTAAACTGATCCACTGATTATATGGAACTGCCTGCTTTCTTTTTTGGTCTCAAGATACCGTCTCAGTTTGATGGGCACTTTTTGTTCCCTCCGTCTTCCAAGACTCATTAACTGCCATCACGTCTTGATTATTGCTCTCCTTGACTAAGGTTTCAACTGAAATAGTTTGAGACAAGATTTGGAAAAAATATCACACTATTTGTCAGCTCTGTAGAGTAATGGTTCTGTTGATGATAAATCAATTTATCATGCAAACAGGATACTTAACATCATAGCCTGTACTATGTACATTTGAAATATTTAAAAACATTGAACTATACCCCAAGTATGAGAGTATATTTCTTATATTTACATAAAGGAATGAGCAGTTACTAAGAAAAGTGAAATTTTAGCCCCTGATGAACCTAGTTACACAAGTGGCAGGATACTCTTTTGCAATTTAACAAGATGTGTTTTTCTGAGCTTTTCTAAACTTTTTGATCCTGTACCATTTCAGACATTCATTGACTCAAGGGAGTGTTCTAATAGGATAAGCACAGAAGTGTTTTTTCTTCAAATTAACCTTACCTTGGAATGAGTGACTAGCCTAGTGTGGATGATAAAAATTAGAGGCAGCCGTGTCTTTCTTTCCAGCTAAAGCCCTGGGGAAGAAACAATGTGGTGCCAGGGAGGCCTTGTGTTACATGTCTAGGCAGAAGAAGTCTGTGGAATCAACAAGTGAGGACCAGTGGGATTATAAATGTCCCATCAAATGCCATTGTGTAGACAAAGGATACCTGAGATGACCACCCCTCCTCTTCCACACTGGGGACTTTGTAGCACCTAGAACTTAGATGCACACCAGAGGGAAAGGGCAGTGAGACATAAATTAACTCAAATTAAACTATTGCCACCCAACATAATGAGTCTCAAGTTAGACACTAAAATAATATAAGATAAAGAAATCACATTTCTTGAACATCCAAAGTCATGGCCTAAGGCTTGGCCTCCACCTTTTTTTCTTCTTTTCAAAAAAAATCTAGAAGTGACTTCTGCTTCAAGATGAAAGACTAAATGAATGGATTAATCTCTCTCTCTAGTAAGCAAGAAAAATGATTAAAATGACAGTAAAAATGTATAAATCACTAAATATACACAACCATACATACACAAATAAATGAATGAACACATTAACAGTTACATAAATAAAGCCATAATGTTGGATATAAGAAATGTGTAAATAAAATCTCATAATAAATGTTGAAATACTTCTAAAACCAGCATAAAGTACAAATCATGACACAACCAGGTTAGTCTTGTACAGGTAACACTGTCCCCCAGAGGAGCTCAAAGCTCAGGGTGAGCTGATACAAAATGTGGAGGTGGATTCTGGGGCAGTCATCATTGTCAGAAGTCTGTCTCCAGACCAACTGAGCCAATGGCCCTATCTTAACATAAGCAGAAGGTATCAGAAATATTTACTCCTAGGCATTTTTTTCCATTCAATTAATAATAATAGTAAATAATAATAATAGATTTTCCTTGGGAGAGAAACCTAATATGAATGAAGGGACAAGGGAGAGAAACAAAAGAAAATATAAGGACTTTCAAAATACTCCTGGAGAGATAAACAGGAAAGGGATAGTCAACTAGGAATAAAAATCTAGAGATGTTCATGTCCAGAATAAAATATTGTTCTATTTATATTCCAACAATTGGTGCCTATCCATATTGTTACTCCTTATCTCTATCCCTATAATTTTTCTGTGGCTTGGTTCTTTTTTGCCCACTTAGAGTAAATGGAGCTGCACTACTGAGAAAACAAAACAAACACTTGCAATAATGATCAGCCTAGCTATTCATTCATAATTTGGAGACATTAAAGAATAAATGCCTTTAGAAGACAATTAATAGAACAACAGAAAAGAACCAAGAAAAACAAATGATAAATAACCATTTAATTATGTAATAATACTCTGGAAGTTAACTTAATAATCTGGAAGGTAAATATGAGGATATCTCCCTGTATAGCAGAGTTGGAGAGATGGAACACAGAAGAAAAAATATATATCTAGAGACTCTTAGCATAAAGCTTTTCTCTAGTAGAAGATTGTAAAGAAAAAAATGAATAAGACTTTATATTACTGATTTCCATTCATATGAAGAGTTATCTCTTTATTGAGAAAAGCCCACTGTTCACTAAACACAACTTTTAAAAATGTCTCCCACAAAACTAAATACAAGCTGGTGTAATTTCTGATTTCTACTAGTTTGTAGAAAGGTGTAAAAGCTAGTGAAGCTGATGAAGTTGCAATGGACAAACCAGTTATCTACAATGAAAGATGGACTAGCATTATTTATGCCATCAACAAACATGAATGAAAAGAGTTATGGAATAATATCATTAAATTTCTAAAGGAAAGCACTTTCAACATGGAAATTTCCAGGCAAACTATATATTGTGAGGGCAAAATAAAAACATATGTACATATAAATACAGAAACTGACCTGAGTAATTTCTGTGTTCCTATAATCTAAAGTCCCAATGAAGACTAGCTTCAAGAGGAGTTCAGTTCAGATGATGACAGTGGTCGGAGCCCTAGTTCTGGCCACTTTTCACTACAATGGAGTCTTCTTTGCCTTCCATAATATGTCAGCCACTTCTTTAGGATGGCTCTTCTCATGGAAGTGAAATTGGCTGATAACATTTTATTTACTTAGAGTAGGAAAGAAAAATGTCTTTATTGTAGGATATTGTTCAGAAATTCTAAGTTTAGTTAGTGGTCTCATGCCCATTGCTGAACTGTCACTGTGATCAGGACATATGCTCTATCTTTGGGACTAGAAGTTGACTCAACTTCCTCAGAAGGTGTCACCAGAAATTAGGTAACATTGGAAATAAATAATATATAGATGTTAAGGAGATGTGAAAGTCTGGTACAAAGATTAAGATCTATTTCCCGTGAACTCTTTCTGTAAAATGCTTAGAAAAAGAAGAAACCCAGGGAAGGAGAAAGCATGGGCTATGAGACACCATAGAACCAACCTAAGAATATAATGTAAGTAAAACCAATTATGACTGCAGTAAAGCAAATTAAAAAAAAGAGGAAACCAATTAAATTATAAAATTTGTAAGAAGTCAGGAAACCCATGAGGAATGATTCCATGAAGGAACATAAAAAAAGCTGTATCACTAACAACTTAATAGCAATATTAAGGCACATACACTTCTTTGTTAAGTAGAAAATAGGCAGTTAGAGGCCATTGGAGGAAAACAATGCTGTATAAGAAACCCACAGTCTAAATACAAAGCAAGATAAAATACAGCGTATTTTCGAGCAAAGGATGAAATATAAAATTAGTTCTTAGTTAATAAAGTCAGAACTCCACTAGTCAATAAATTCAGGAAGAAGAAAAGAGCCAATTGCTATTCTAATTTCATGAAAAGTCTCTTTAAATTTATAATATAAAAGTATAATATAATAATAATAATATAATTTCCCCAAGATTTTTCCCCTGAAGCTACATGGAATATATGAATGAATGGGTTTGTTTGACAACACACACCATAATTGAATAAACATGTTCCTTAAGACTGCCTGGACAGCATTAACTATCCAGTAAATAATTGTTCAATGAATCAATTTCCATTTTTTAAAAAATTTAAAATTAAACAGAAAAAATCATAATTATATCCATGGTGAAATTGTGAGTGGGAAGTGAAAATAGCCTTTAAATTGTATTTGATCATATTTCCTACTTTTAGCAATTTTTATCTATAGAACACATTTTATAATTTTTAATTTTTATGCATTTTAAATTTTATAAATTGGACTGAAGAAAATCACTTATCAATAAGACATTAGTTACTTTTGGAAAGGATACAACTCTTTTAAGATAATTGTATATAGAGAAAGAACTCAGAGGGATGTGTGCAAAGTCAGTACAGATACAGTGTGATGGTCCATTTTTGTTTACTGGACACTGTGCTCCATGTTGAAATTCCAAGGCAAACAAGACATAAGCACTGGTATTAAGCACTTAAGGTCTAGATTGGCAAATTTTTAATAATTACAATAGATCTTAATAAGTTCTATGATTGGGATTATGTACACTCTATTACTGGTACCCAAAAGTGAGACTGAGAAATTTAATTTTTAGAGACTCAAACAAGGAAAATCATTGATTTATAAGTGGATTAAAAAATTGATGTGAGGGTCCCTTGGTATTTACCCAAATGAATTAAAAACTTACACTAACCCCAAAATCTGTACACAGATGTTTATAGGAGCTTTATTCATTATTGTCAAAACTCAGAAAACTTGGAAGCAACCAAGATGCCATTCAATTAGTGATGGATAAATAAACTGCGATGCATCCAGACAATGGAATAGTATCTAGTGCTAAAAAAGAAATGAGCTATCAAGCCATGAGAAGACACGGAAGAATCTTTGATGCATATTACTAAGTGAAAGAAGTGAATCAGCAAAGGCTACATACTCTGTAGTCCCAGCTATATGACATCTAAATAAGACAAAATTTTATGAAGACAGACAATAAAAATATCAGTGGTTGCCAGGGATTGGTCATGGGGGCTGGGGTGGGGTGGAGATTAATAGGCAGACATAGAGATTTTCAGGGCAGTGACATTACTCTGTATGATACTATGATGGTAGATGCATGTCGTTGTATATTGTCCAAACCCATAAAAAACACAACATCAAGAGTGAACCTTAATGTAAATCATGGACTTTGTGAGTGATTATGATATGTCAGTGTAAATTCATCAATTGTAACAAATGTACCACTGTGGCAAAGGATGTTGATAATGGGGAAGGCTACACACTGGTGGGGGCATGGGATATGTGGGTCATCTATGTATCTTCCTCTTAGTTTTGCTGTAAACCCAAAATGCTCTAAAAAAATAAAATACATTTTTAAGAAATGTAGTCTTGTTTTAGGCTATATGAGAGTTTACTTTTTACAGAGTCAGAGTTCTGGGAGTCTGGGAGAAAAAGATGTGGAGAAAGGGGAGTAGGTTGGGAACTGGGTCAAGTGTATAAGGATTAGGGAGATGCCAATGTAGTGGGGATAGATAAATGGAGGGCACTGACAAGGAAAATTAGGATGTTGTATTAGTTCCAGGAGTCCTTGGAGGTAGATCAGGTAAACTTTTCTGATAGAACTAAAATCCAATGTAGAAAGTTCTAGAGTGGTTATGATATAAAGTTTGGCACTTTTCCGCTTCTTGGCCTACAGAAAATAATGTGTGGTTTGTTCCTGTTTGCAACATGGGGGAAATAAGTTTGCTGCCCATGATTCTTTATATGGGGAGGGGAAGGTGGGAGAGAAGGGGCTAGAGACACCCTAAGCAAAGCTAAGCAAAGCGGAGTGTCATCTGGTTGATAGTTTTGGTCTATCAGAAGCTTTTGTCAAGATACTGATGGTAGGAATGATCATACCACTCTCAAAAGCCTGGTCATAAGTCCTCGACTTGTGACTCGACTTTACGATGGTGTGAAAGTGGTACATGTTCAGTAGAAACCATACTTTGAATTTTGAAATTTAATCTTTTTCCCTGGGCTAGAGATATGTTGCATGATAACTCTACTCTCCCATGACGCTGGGCAGCGGCAGAGAGCAGTTGTTACCAGTCAGACACGTGATCACGCGGGTTAGCAACCAATACACTTACAGCCATTCTGGAAACAGACAACCATTCTATTTTTTACCTCTAGTGTGATTTTTAATAAATCACATGTGATACTCAACAATTTACTATAAAATAGGCTTGGAGTTGGATGATTTTGCCCAACTGAAGACAGATGTATGTGTTCGGAGCACACTTAAGGTAGTCTAGGCTAAGCTATGATGTTCCATAGAGATTAGGGGTGTCAAATGCATTCTCAGTTTATGGCATTTTCTATTTATGATGGGTTTATAGGGAGGTAACCACATGGTAAGTCAAGGGAGTTTTGTAGTATCATTTTTTTAGACAATAGTACTTGGAAAATATAGGAGCATCTTACTTTTCAGTATAGTATAAGTTTGATAAGTCTAAATTGATTTTCTCTGAGACATCAAAGGGAGTTATGACTAATTCTCAAACTAAATTACTTTGATTATTCTTTATTTAGTTATAGAATATTTTCCTTCAAAAATGAAAAACATGTATAGATTTTTATCCTGTAATTTGCTCTTTAAAGTTTAAAATTGTTGGTTGCAAATGAAGTCTTGTAGACTATGATGCATTTACTCTTTACCCTGCCAACACGCATTAACAAAAATTTAGCATTACAGATTTTGCAGAAAGTATATTTCACATTCTGGCTAAGTTTATTGCAGTTTCTAGATTTTAGCTGAGTACCTTAGAATGAAGGGGAAAGAGCATATAACGGCCACTACTACTCTGCTAGGAATTTTTTACTGCTAAATAATTAAATTAATAGCTCCCTAAGATATCAAGAGTGGACCATCATAACAGTGATAATCCTGCAATTCATTATCTATAATTTTGTCATGAATAATTATTGTGAATTTTCTTCTCAATGACATCTCTGAAGAAAAACTAAAATTACCTATTTAATATTATGCATATTAAAGACATAACTAATTTCTAATATTATTTTTAATTGGTAGTTTAGATCTGTAGATATAATTCCCAACAGACAAGTTGGAAAATACAACAATTTTTCACTGATTAATATGTACTCAAATTTTATTCATCATTCCTTACATTTCTGTGTTTAAATTGCTAAATCCATTTATATATGTATATATAGTTTCAAAACCTATAGTTGGTTTTGGCACATTTTCTTTAATTATGGTTTTTTTTCCAATGGCTGAAAAACCATCTGGAAAACTAGAAAACCCACAGATTTGTGGGGACTTCTTGGTTTACGAAATTAAGAATGTCCACAGACAAAAATTTTATATCAACTTTCTAAATCAAAATTTCAACTCTCTGCCAATTTGCTTAATTTTTATTCATTTGCAAGCCGATTACCCATTACATAAATTGTTCATTACAATTACCTAGGTATATTAGAAAAATTGATATAATAAAGCAGAATATATCATAAATATGAAAATAAGTAAATTATTGATATAATAAAACACATTTTCAAATTTCTTCATAAACAGACTTCAGGTTATCAACTCCATGAGATTTTTCTAACAACATATTAAAATTGAATTTCTCACCTCTCCACTCACACAATTGCTTCCTCCTTTATTATTAGTTATATTCTATCCTCAAAAGGATATCTGACTTTTACCTTTTACTTTTCTTGTTCTCTAAATCTAATCATTAACTAGATCCTATCAGGTCTACATTCAAATATTCAAATAATTGTTACACTTCTCTTGCTGTCACCACCTAATCTTAAATACTCCTGACACATGACCCATGATTATTATAAAAGTAGACTTCAAACTCCTCTCTCCCTACCTCACATGTCTTGCCCTTGCCAGCCATCTTAACATTTCTCTACTTTTCTACAGATCACTTTTCCTCTTAACACTCAAACATCTTCAGTGGCAATCAGGAGCCAGACTTTCAACAGACTGCACATTTGGCTGTACCACATGTATATATAATTAGGCACTAAAATCACTACATATACTTCATTCAGACAAATTGGTTCACTTTTCCTGGAATTAATCTCCAAATATCCACTGCCATATATCTTTCTGAGTGACAATCATTAACCCTGGATTTATGTTAGCTTTACCTATGGAGCTTTTGAAAATATGTCTCCTTAGGTCAAGCTCCGGATCTTATGAATCTGTCATTCTCAGATGGGCTCAGATTTGAATGTTTCTGACTAAACACCATAAATTTCCATGTTACTTTTTACATGGAATTTTCTTTCTCTTACCATCAAATGTCCAAATTCCACTATAGCTCAAGCTGTATCTCAAATGTTACACACTATAATATCTATAAAGTCTTCCATTATAAATCTCCCTACCCCAATTTGTAGAGAACTTTTCAGCCCTCTGAAATTTTACAGTATTTGATAGAGTGTGAACATATCTTTCAGTCCATAACACCTTCTATTTATATGCTAAGTGCTTCAGCTATTTTACTTACTATACATTTTTCTAAAGGCAACCTCTGCTTGGTTTTATCTTTGTATTGTTTTATCTTTGTATTGTCTTAAGCTCCTTACATTTAGAAGATGCTAGTTATTTTGTGAGATGAATTTATCCCACAAGGGGCAATGTGTTATTGACAAAAATGTCTGTGCTGAAGTAAATAGTATGGCTTAGACTGAATCAATCCATTTCAATATATTGATTAAGTGAAAAATAATGCATCCATTTATGCTCTGCAATGTCTATTCCTCAGTGCTAGTATTACATCCCCTAGAAAATTAGATAACTTTCCCTCCATTTTCAGAGAGCTCCTTCAGTCTGGTGAGGCAGAATATTCTCCCTCCCTTCTCCCTCTGCCCAATTTCTAGAAAACACAGTAGAAAATAAAAGTACCTTCACAAATGATGAAGTACTACTGATCTGGAATTTAAAAAAAAAGAAAAAAAAAAGATTTAAGAAAGGATACTTGAGATAAAGCAGATTATGTTTAGATGGGATTAAATGATTCCACCTCAGATCATGATCCATTTATGCCACCCACAAAATGAAGACTTGATAGACCAGTTGTCAGGTCTGTACTTTCTTGATGTAAATTGGTTTCTTCCTAGTATTTGAGCCATTGGAGTAGTTGAAATTCTCAGCTCCTGAGTCTTCAGCTGCTCGAGGTAAATATTAAGAACTAGAGTCTTTATTGACTATAAGATAGTGCTAAGATGACTTCTTTCCAAATGCTCTGAAAGTGTGAGATGGAGATTATGACCTTCTCAGGTACTATATCTCTAGCTGATGCAGCAGTACCTTCCATTTTATTTTGTCTTCTCCTCACGTCTCCACCTCCTGCCTCTGAATCACAGAAAGTTTACAGGAAGATTTTTCTCTGCTTTGTGGAGAAATGTCCCATTTCCCATGCAACCCTATGTTTAGAAAAGCTTCAATTTAAAAATATATTTATTTATTTATGTCCATTATCATACATCTAATAAGGGGTAAATTGACGGTCTGGGGGGAAAGTTTAAGCAAACATCCTCTAGGAAGTTATGGTGAAAGTAAGGAGAGTTCCATGCCTGAGGAGGTAGAAGTTATGAGTAAAACTGAGCACCTGCTCCTCATAGCTCAGGCTGTATCATGTTGCTGGATGTGCAGGAACAGCTATCACCCAGATACACCTGCAACTAATCTGGTGGTTCTGTGGTTCCGAGGAATGTTTGCTAATTCAACAGAGGAAATTTATGGAATGTTAAAATAATCTCATTCACACCCTCTAAGCATATATATAGTATATTTGTGGATTTTGGTATAAAGTGAATGAAATATTCAAACATCCTTAAAAGAAAAAAAATTCAATTTAATTTTTAGTAATTAACATTTCATTTCCAAAGACATCATTCACATTTTTTGAAAAAATTGGGATTATATCCTTCACCTTTGTTTTGATAAAATCTATTTAAACATGACCATTGATGTTTTATTTGAAGATAGAAAAAAATACCTCCTTTTATTGAATAAAATTGTTTTAAAGCATAGATTACAATAGAATAATTTTAATTCATTTGTAACAGACTTAAAAACTGTCTCAACTCATAAATCATGTGAAATAAAAACAAAAAGTGAAAATAATCAGGCCTATTGTCTTTATAATTTTTTAGAGTCTGTTTATATAACCAAGTAACCTCTAGAAAACAAATACAGTGAACACTCAGGGCAGGCCCCCTTTTTTTTTTAGGACATCCACAGCAGATTTTCTGAAGCTGCTTAGTGTGAATATACTACTAAAAAGTAAGTGTAACTCAATACCTAGTTTATTGACTTTCAGGGACTAGGATTGTTATGGATTAAATGTTTGTGTCCTCAAAACTCATACTGTTGGAATTCCAACCCCAGTGTGATAGTACTAGTAGATGCAGCCTATGGGAGGTAATTAAGTCATGAGGATGGACCCTCATGAATGGGATTTGTGTCCTTGTGAGAAGAAACAAGAAAGGTTTCTCTCCTTCTCTCTCTCTCCACCTTTCTGCCCTCCACCACGTAAGAATACAACTAGAAGACAGCCATCTGTAAACCAGAAAGAGAGCCTTAATTATGAGAGACCATGCTGGCACCCTGATCTCAGACTTTCAGCTTCCAGAAGTGTGAGAAATAAATGTTTAATGTTTAAACCACCCAGCATATGGTGTCCTGCTATAGCAGCCCAAACTGACTAGGACAGCATGTTCATTTTATTTTCTTATTTTTCCATTGAATTCTTCTACTCTGTATTGTTTACTGGTAATAGCTCTTTATATATTAAGATAGTAAAGAATCCAATCCAGATATTAAAGAAATAAGTCTAGCTATTAATGAATTTCTACTCTCATTCAATTCTATACCTTTCCAATAGCCAAATGGTGCTGATTCCTATGCAACCTACTTCAAAATAGAAGAGGGAAGAGAAGGAGGGGTGAGGGGAAGAAAAGATCTCACTTGACAGGCATAATTACAATCTGGCATTGTTACACTGAATTCCGTTAATATCTAAATGCCAAGTCTTTTTCTCATGAAATGTTTTTGGAGTTAGAGAAAATCTATATGAAGCATTTCCAACAGCAGATGTCTAATGGCTGACCTCCTGGTCACTGTTGATCTTGATTTATACATTTAAGATTTACCCCCAGCATATGTCATACACAGGTAACGTTCCCCTGGAAGGAACTGTTTTGTATAGGGTTTATTTTACAATAGCTTAGAACCAAATACCTCCCTGTGGATCCACAACTCAGCTATAGAACACACGGATCCTTGATGGACGCTTTATCCACTCCCACGGAAGTGTACTGTCTTTTTACCTTGTCATTATAAACTCCTCTTGCACAGCAGCAGATCAGGTACTAACAAACTCTACCTTCTTTAAATCCATGAAGATAGAACTTAAGCCTTTTGTCCCAGTTATCTATTCTTGCATAATAAACTGCCCCAAACTTACTGGCATAAAACCAGAATTGTTTTTTAATCCGCCCACATACTGTAGGTCAGGAATTTGGAAAGATCTCCAAGGGGATGACATTTCTTTGCTCCACAATATCTGAGGCCATAAAATCAATGAATTGAATGACTGGGGTGACTGGGACCTAGCATAGCTTGGGCTAGAGAGTCTACCTCCAAGACCACTTTTCCACTCACGTGCCTGGCTCCTACATGTGGCCACTCTAACAGAGAACTGAGGGCTGTTGAACTTCTCATATTATTGTTCCAAGGTCAAATATTTCTAGCAAATGTAGCAGAATTTGGAGGGCATTTTAGGATCTAGCCTTGAGCTTCTCATATCATCACTTCTGTTCTACTCCTTTGGTCAAAGCAATCATAAAACCACCCAGAACCCAGAAAAGAGGATATAGGGCACCTTCCCACTGGGCACATCCCAACAAAACTGATATGTTTTAAGACTACCATACTCCTCAAGTCATTCTCTTGAAGCATGCTTCAGTTGTTTTAAAACAAGGATACAGTGCAAGTCTTTTCTTATAGTGATTCATAGAGAACCAAAAGCTATGACATTCAAATCTGGGTTATTTCCACTGATTTGACGAAGTCTACATTTTTTTTTTCTTTAAGTATCATTTTGAAAAAGTTCTGTCCTTGACCCTTCTAGTTCTGTTGTGAGCTGCTGCCAAGGTCCTGAGATATGAAGAATTCTAACACCCTGCAACAGTTTATTCTTTAAACTGCCCTTTCTCCACTGTTGTTAACATCTACAAAATCAATATATCTATGATCAATTATAATGGTTGATTGTTTATTCCATCATGCTTTTGCCTTTATGTATTAAGTCTCTTTTAACATGTTGTAGAGCAGTATTTTCAACCTGAGCTGCCCAATGAAATCATCTGGGAGGAGTTTTTAAAATCTCAGTTTTCAGGGTATATCTACCCCAATCAATTAAATAAAAACCTGAGGAAGACACCCCAGCATCAGTATTTTTTTAAGTTCCCCAAATGATTCAAATACGCAGCCAAGATTGACAGCCAGCATTATGGAACCAGCCCATTCCCATCACTGTCCTTGGTAGTAATCCTCCTGGTTAAAGCCTTATCTCTTCTAACTGAATCCTCTTGGTTAAAGTCTTATGTCTCTAAATGAATACATGGTCATCTTGTTAACTTTCAAAAAACAAATCTTTGGAACGTCAATTGCAGTATTTTAAATACTTGAAATATTTCGGAGGAGAACTGTCACCTTTACAACATTAAAATGTTACATCCCAAAACATTCCATTTTTCTTTAATTACTTTTGCATATTTTCATGTTATTTTATTGTGTTTTGAGTCTTTAGCTATTTAACTAATATTTATTGCTTAAATTTATTCCCAGATATTTTGTTTTAATATTTTTTAGATGTTATAAATGAGATTTTCCCCATTTATGTTTTAATTGCTTGTTTGGGGTTTATATTTAGATTAGATTTTTAAACATTTATGTAATTGAAAACAATTATAAATTTTGTTATTGTTGACATTTCACTGATTATTTAGTCTTTTCCTAGTAAAAATTACATCATATATAAATAATAAAAATGTTATTTTGTTTTCAATATTTATGCTTTTTATATTCTTACCTTACCAACATAAAATGTTAAATACTCATTTTAAAAATGACAAATAATTGACTATTTAATGTGATAGATTTTTGTGTTGCTGTTTTAGGTGATATCTAGAAGAATTTGGTTAATGATGAATTCATTGTAATAGCTGTGTTTACTGAATTATCTATAATTAGTGACTTCACATTAATCTGATGAAGAGATAAAAGACAGGGAGACCTGGGACTGGGAGAGAAATAGCTATCAAAGGATGGAAGATATGAGGACATGAAAAATATTCAGTGATAAATGATGTTGAGAATAAAGATTTCTGGAAATTTATTCCAAGGCAGTTGAAGAATAACATAGATGAGAATGGGATAAATGAATATTTAGTATCTTTTGGACACACTACTATATGCCAGTTAATATCTGACTGCTTTTACAAAAAATTTCCTCAGAACAGTAATTTCCAAATTTGAACCGAAGGCAGAAGCATATAGTCTTACTAAAGTGGGTTTTCCTGAGTCCTACCCTGAGAGTTTGTGATCTAGTAGATTTCAATATTCCTCGTGTGCAAGTCTTACCAGAGCCTTTAGAGACAAATGGTTGAGAAAAAGGGAACTCTTGGCAAGTTCTCTATGATCCAGTGAAGGTCTGCTGTGATGCTGTGAATGTATTGTTCTTTTTTAAGGCTGTGAATCCCAAAGTCTATCCCAGACACAAAATTCACTCTTAAATATGTTCACACACCTGCTTCCTTTTCCTCTTTTTCAGTTAAGTTAGAATTAAGCAAATTATAATGGCATAGTAATTTTCAGTGAAGGCACATAAACTCTGTATTTGGGGACATAAATGATGAAGAGGATAGAATTCATTTAAATAGAAGGTGATTGGCAAGGAGCCATCACCAAAATGAGTGTGTGAAATTATATTAACCTCATTGTCATTAATAAGAAAACTTATTTTTTTCATTCACAAGATATACCTAGATCAAAAGTCTAATTAAAAATTTTTCACTCATAGGGAAAGTGTGCTTATCTATGAATCTAAACTGGCAATTTGAATTGAGCAATGAAATGTAATTTAGAAAGACCAGAGAGTAGACTGATGTTTATTTTCATTGGAAGATGACTATCAGGTCCCACATTTTAATGTATGTCTCGAATCTATTACTGTTCACACATAGTTTTTCTTAATCATCTGTATAGTATCACCTGGTTCCTATTCAGCTAAAGATGACTTTAAAGTGTCACAGCTGTGCAAAAACTGAGGATGAAAAATTATACTTTCTCTTTGACTTTTAACTCTGTTATCTCCTCTGACTTAAATAGTGTTTACAAATATTTTGGAAGACAGCCTTCATGCTTTACTTCTTGAGCAGATAGTTAGGTATGGTATTTTATTTCCTGATGTTTATCAGCAGCATTCCATTATAGATCCTTGTCTGGGATACTTAGGAGCTAAGTGATTGGTTGATTGGGGTTACAGTAGTAGAAAAAAGAAAAATCGAACAAATTTAATTTGTTTCATATGAATTCCAGCAGCAGAAATGCACACTCACTTAGCAAACCTTCCATTTTATATTGTTGAAATGCTTCAGAGCTCATTTCTTTACCCTCTTCTGCAAGAAGACACTCCTCAATTCCTGCTACAAGCATATACCTAGCCATTGGTTCTAGCGATAATATTCATAACAGAATCAAGAAAATATTCAAATTAAATTCTCATAAACATTACCTCAGAACTCATTTTGCTCTTATCTTTCCAATGAGTGACACTCTAGCCTTGCTGAAAGAAAGAAGGGATTTTTTTTTTTGTACTTGTGGTAACCATGATTAGCACCGAATGAATATATATAATATGCATATTGGAAATATATACATATATATATATAACATATACACACATACATTATTTTTTGGCTCTTTTGAACAAGAAAGGAAGTGAATAGGAAAGAATAGGTAAAATTTTATGAAAAAAAAATGTGCAAGTATTAAACCCCAGTTACACATGGTGAATGATACTACACATGTTTAAATGTTCCATATTTTAAAAGCAAACATAAACAAGGAGCAAGTAAGTAAATAAATAATTTTTAAATGGCTTTTAAAAGTACTTCAGGTGTGTTTCATTTACTGTTTGGATAAAAGCCATTTAAGTTGTTTTTTCTTTTTCTCTTCTGATGTTATTTTTGGCAAAGAACCCTGTTTGAATTACTTTATTTATGTCCAGAGAAGAAACAGCCTAAATCTGAGTGAGAGACTGATTTTTTGATGCTATAAATTGTTCTATAATTGCTATAGATTTCATTTATCTTTTACAACCATTTCCAGGAAAATATTGGTTTCTAAATCTATTATAATTGTTTCTGTGGTAATGGGTGCACAATATGAGTGTGTAGGTATAAATGTAATAGTCATATATGTTTATATACATTCAGTGCATAATGATCTACTTTACTATTCATGCAAGTTTTTCTAAGATTGAAAGTTGTTCAAAATAAAATTTAAAAAAAGTTCATATCTATAAATATATTTACTATATATATTCTAATGATTAGTAGTTTTTATCTGTTTTAATATGATTTTAGAATTATAAATGAAATGATAACTCTCTTAGTTGCTTACAATGTGTAAAATATTTACCTACTGACCTGTATAGTTAATACATCTTCACCAAACCTATGAGAGTATTTTTGAAAAGTTTACAAAGGAAAGAAATTTGAGCTGTACTTGACTTATTCTCTGAAAAGAGTAGAATGCAGGATGGTAGAAAAAAATGCTAATTGATAGTGAGAAAAAAGAAGGTGGGTTGATAGTGATGTAGAACCTAATCTTATCAAAAAGAAGGGAGTAGGTCTTAAATATGACATCCAGGGGATTTGGTATGTCGTGGAAAGGAAGGCAAGACCACTGATGTGACACAGAAGTGATAAAACGTGGGAAAAGGAAATGCTTTCCTTAAAGTCCTGCAAATAAGTTTTTAAGTGGCTCATTACATTGGGGTTAGCCTTTCCCAAAATAATTTCCATTACTTCCCCACCTTATCTGATCCTGTCATTCCTATCTCTTGATAATTTTCCACAACTAAATTTCAAAACATATGCCTTTGTTTGCATTTGACACACTTAGAATCCTCCAGATAAATGCAGATTTCCATTAAAAGAAACTCAGAAGGAATTAAAAGACAAAGCAGAGCCTATTCCTCATAAATCCAGTTGCCTGGTTTTTGTTGGACCCACACAGATTACTGTTAGGCCCTGGGAGGCAGGAGTGTTGCTCATTTTCATGGATAGAGTACATTTTAGTTTGTGTGCATCACATATTTCTCCTTGATTAAGAAAGGTTACATTCATTTGGAAAAAGTGAGCTTAAAATTGACCACATAGTTCAGTTGGCCTCCTGATTGTTCTTGGCTTGTGCTTAGGGTAGTTCTCCAATTTCCTTTCATCTGGGTCAATTTATCTTCCGATAACACCAAAACAAATGGTTTCCTGCTAAAGCCTCAGAAGTAGTATGCTAATGTGTTGATTTTCTGCTTTGCAGCTGTAATTAATTTAGGTCAGAGAGAACTATTATAGTGTTTATATTATAAATATTTCTTATGTGTAATCTCCATTTTTTTAAAAGCAAAAGGATTAAATCAATTTTAGTTGATCTGATAGCTTTCTTGTTCTAAATCTGTGAAGGTCATGAGGAATTACTAATTTAATTACAGTTTATAAATTAAATTATATCAATTCAATCAAAATTTTCCTCCCTCCCACATACTGTATCCATTTTTGTAATAAGTTGAATTTTGATTTTTTTTCCTATTTTATTCCAGCTCATAGAGTTGGTTAGGGAAATCATTTAAAAATATTTTTCTATTTATATTAATTAATCCAAGATGTTGCATAATCCTGTGTGGATGTCAATAATATATTTCTAAACACATTTCTTAATGCTGTTGGAAATACTAAGTTCCATGATGCTTTTCCAATGAAAAATGTCTTCTGAGAGATTTCAGTTCCTTTCAGAAATCTTCCAGTTATTAAAAATGTTTCAAACTCAAAGTAAATTCTGATCTGATCTGAAATAGTCTTTGTCACTCATAATAACTCACACAGAGAAAGAGTGTCATTGACTATCCTTTAAATTAAAATGAAAAAGTCTGTATTCATATTTTGTGTAAGTCATCACCAGCTGCACGTGAGTTTCTACATCTTTACCTAGTGCTGTCTCCCGTCCATATTGCCTGTGCTAGAGGAGCTCAGATATTGTGATTCTGAATTCCATGGGGGCTTACAAAATGCTTACAACTTCCAGGCCCACTCTCAGAAATTCAAAAGCAGTCGTTCCAGGGTGTGGTTTGGAAAAGTGTTATTTTAATGCACACAGTGGATGATTTTAATGTGAGTTGCCTGTAGATTATATATGAAGGTAGACTAACAAGGGACAGTAAATTTTAGAATATTTCTTAGAATTATAATATAATAAATATATATAATATATATAAATATATACTATTTTTGGTTTATCATTCATTTCATTATAAGCTCCACTGGGTGCATAGTAGGGGAGACTTTTTATTCCTGTTTGCCTCTCAATTCTCAAAACCTACAATCTGATCTATTTTAGGGGCTTAACAAATCATTCATTGTTGAAAAAAAGTAATATGAAAGACACGTAAAATATGACTGTTTCTTGTCTTACTCTGCTATTGATAACTGCTTAGGGTGGGGTCCTACCTGTATGAATTCCACAAAGTACAATGACTTATTTGTAGAAAATCTCCCCAAACAGTTGCTTGATTTATGAACGTGTAACCACTGGATCACTGTCCATGCAGTGCCACCGTTAGTAACATGAGACCTCCAGGGCACACTTAAAAATACTCTTTTGTATTTCAAGGGATCACAGATGGTTCTCGTTGGAAAACAAAGTCCAGACTTGTTTTCCTCCTGCACATACTCCATTCATGGTATCTGTGGAGGAGGTAGCGGGTAAAAGACTGACCTGAGAACGTCTTGCCCACAGCCTTTTTAGAATGGCTGCAAGCTCTTCCTCTTGTGTGTGTGCCAAGAACACACCCAGAGAGGCGGATAGAAGCAGGAAGATGTGTGATCTGAGCCTCTAAGCCCTGAGTCTGTGCTTCATTGTCCCCTCAATCATTACTTACAAAAAAATTCAAAGATGAAATTATTAAGAATTTCTCAGAGATGCAGCAACTTTCAAGCATTCAACCCCAAGGGTGTGGCTTTTGTTAGCACAGGGATATCTGTGCCAGCCATAATCACACACCCCTGAGGGCTAAAATTTTCTGCATTCCATTTTGTGTACCTCTTTTAAATGTTCAAAGAAGTATTTCTCCACAGAGCAGCCTGTGTGCAGTCAATGTACATCATTTTGAGACAAGCCGCAGGCGATAAACAGGTAGCTGTGGGATGGAAGACTTGTATTCCATGGTGAACAGATGAACAGTTAACGTGGATTTTGAAGTTCCCCTTGAATGGTGGTGAATGATCTGTAGACACTAAGCTGTCTGGGTGTTGACAACGCTGCCACAGAGCTGCTTGCCTCTGGGCAAAAGAGTAATCGGAGTCTGCTCAGATTGAATTCTGTCTTTTCCGAATCCCACCTGCTGTGAGAGCATGTATCACCCCTGCTCCCAGGGGGTGGGGGACATTAAGTGGTCTCTTTCTTCCTCTTATCTATTTCCAGCTCTTCATTATGGTGTAGATTTTGCATTCTGTTCCCATTTTGCCCTTCTGTCTTAAAAGCCTGTTTCAGAAGTAATAAAAACATGGAAACACAACTGTTCTCTTATAATTCTTGTCCTAACAATCCTACATCTCCTTCAGGCACTATGGCTTCCTCTGAATTGGAAAAAGGCATCTATAAGGTGGTTGGAAAAATAGGCAAAGATGAATATATCAAGACATAATCAGGTTAAACACATATGGCATGTGAAGAATATTCAGTTTTGAAAAAGAAGATTTAAAAGAGCAGGAATCAGTCTATCCAATTTCAAGACATATTCTATAGCTTATAGTTAAGACTGGGTGATATTAGTGAAGTGAGAGACCTGTCAACTGAAATAAATGCGCAGCCTATAAGTTGAGAGTTATGTTTTACTTGGCGGGAGGACTCGAACCGGGACGTCAGCCTCTCAGATGGCTCTGAGGGGCTGCTCCGAAGAGGTAGAGGAGGAGCTAGGATATATAGGAGCTTTACAACAAAGACCAGGTAGTTGGAACTATAAAAGATTACTTGTTATCTAAAGAAAACCAGGGATCTCAAGTTAAAGAATTTAGTGCTTTTCTATGTATGGGAGGAAGCAAATATTTGGGCTCATTGAATTCATTCCTTTGACAAGCACCCAGCTATCTAGGGCCAGTATCCTGTCCTTTCTTATTCTGAGTCCCCTCAGGGTGCACCATTGTGAGTGGCTGCAGAGGCCGGGCTGCAGTCTTGTCTTCCCTGGGGGCTGGCGGCAGCCGCTGATGACTTGATGGCTTCAGCGTTCTTTGTTTACCGATATGGTTTGCAGAATTTTTCCTTCACAGACCCATAGTTCAGTGGAATAGAATGGAACCCGAAGTAGACCCAACCAAATATACTGACCTGATATTTACAAAGGTGAATATCCACTCAGTGGAGGAAGGACAGCCTGTTCAAGAAATGATTCTGGATCAACTGAATATCTATAAGCAAAACAAAACAAAACAAAAAGAAGGAAAAACAAGCAAAATGAATACAATGAACCTTGACCTAAACCTCACACCTTATACAAAATTAACTCAAAATCATGGATTTAAATGTAAAATGTCACATTATAAAACTTGTTAAAATATAGGAGAGAATGTTGCGGCTCTAGAAATAGGAAGATTTTCTTACTTGGACTTCAAAACTGCAATACATAGAAGGAAAAATTGATTTGGACTTTCTCAAAATTAAATAGCCTTTACTCTGAAAAAAAGTCCTTGTTAAAGGGTTAGAGAAGGAAGCTACAAACTAGAGAGATATTTGCAAACCACACACCTGAAAAAAGTCTAGTATCTAGAATATATAAAGCACAAAAATTCAGAAGTTAAAAAGAAAAATCTAATTAAAAAACAGGAAAATGACACGAGCAAGCATTTCCATGGGATACACAGGCATCACATAAGCACATGGAAAGTTATTCGACATCGTTAGCCATAAGGAAAATTCACATTAAAATTACAATGAGTTATTACCATATGCCTATGGGAATGTACAAAGTAATAATTTTAAGCGTGACAATAACAAATGCTAGTGAAAATACAGAGGAACGGGATGCTCGTATCATGCTGGTGGTGGCATGAAATGGTTCAGCAACTCCGGAAACACTTTGGAAACTTCTTTAAAACACTAAACATGAAACAGACATATGACCCAACAATTGCACTCCTGGGAATTTCTTCCAGGGAAAAGAAAACTTACATTCTCACACAAACCTACACCAAATTTCCATAGCGGTTTTACTCATAATAGAAATGGAAGCACAACTATGGTACATTCCTACCATGAAACAGAACTCAGGAAAATAAAAAAAGACGCCTGGACTGTTGATACACATGAACAACTTGTGTGTATTTCCAGAAAATTATACTGTGTGGAAAAAAAAATCTGAAAATGTCTTATATTGTATGATTCCATTTATGGAACATTATGAAAATGACAAAATTGTGGAAACGGAGATCTGATTCATGATAGCCAGAGGTTAAGGATGGAGGGAAGAAGGAGGGCATGATAGAAATGAGTGTGGTATAGAAAGGCAGCGTAAGGACTTCTTGTGATGGTAAGTTGTTCTGTATTTTTACTGTATCATGTCAATATGCTAGTGGTGATAGTTCTATATAGTTTTGCAAAATATTATCTTTAAGGGTCTGAGTGCAGACTATATGTAAGACTCCTCTATATTATTTCTTATAAATTGAATATAAATCTGCAATTATCTCAGAATAAAATTTATTGAGTTAAAAACTTACACTGTCTTACATGAAAAAAGTAATATCATAGTGTGTAGTAAGTACTTTATAGCTATGTTAAAGTCATCGAAAGAAATCAATGGAGCTTACAGAGATTTGGAAAGTATTCTTAGTGCACCACTGTGTCATAGGAGTCAGCTACACTATGCAAATACTTTTCCAACTTAAAGAATAAGAATGTGTTCTTTTCACCATATTTCTGGTAGTCAGACCATTTTTACATCTTTGTTAAATTCAATTTTCTTGGTAATATTTGACTTCAACATGAGAGCTGTTTAAGCTTACATTTATACAACCAAGTAACATCTGATATTATAAAACTAAGAGTGTTTTGTAATCCTTAAACTCCAAAACGTATTTTTCTAGTTTAAGTCTGACTATATACCAGAAAAAGATGAAAAGACTTCAGCCAAGTTAAGGATAAAAGTCTGACTTTACTTATAATTATGCAAAGTAGTTTTTACCTTAGTTTAGCATTTTGCTTTTCCATCACAATTTTCACATCACTGATTAAAGATAATTTTCACCCAAAACGTGGGAATAAGCTTTCCAGCTCTAACAAAATTAAGACTAACTGGCTAGTTCTTGTTTTGTAAACTCGAGGCCATTTTGCACATCTGATGTTCAGTCCTGTGTTAGGTCTTACTTAATGAGAGACATCATACATGGAAGAGTAAAAACAAAAACAAAAAACAAGCAAGACAAATATTTATACAATAAGAGCACGTATAAAGATGGTGAATCTCACTCAATTTATCATTACTTTCATGGACGCCCACTCTGTTACAAATACTGATCTCTGTTTTTATAGGATTTGGATCAGGACTAAGAATGCCCCAGTATCATGCTGCTTTTACACACGAAGGACTGTACTCAAAATATTATGAAGTGCTAGATTTTTTAGTGACAGTATTTATGACATTTACAATAATCGTGTTGGTTGAAAACTTTGAAGAGAGCAAATGAAGTTTGCAATGTGTATGCCTCCAAATGGAGGTCTTATGGTGCCCTCCATGAATCAAAATAAGGACCACCATTAGGAAACTTTTGATTTAATAAAATTGCAGCTTCAGAAATAAGTATACTTTTTTATATCTTATACATGGTTACTCTGAATTCCAGATGTGGCAATTATTTTTGCAAATGGGTATTGACTCATTTTAAACAATAGAAGTACTTATTTTCCCTTGTCTTACTCTAGAAACCTGAACCTGTTATTACAGTCTCAAGGAACTGAAATATGTAATTATATTTTCAAAATAAATTTCAAAGAATATTAGTATTTTAATATAGAAATGCTTCTGAATGCAGAAAAAAAAACATTGGGGCAACTAAACATAGCTAACTTGAAATATCTTGACCAATTAAATTGAACTATACATCTATTAAAAAAAACTGATGGTTAAAATTAAAAAAAGTCTGTTTCATCTCATTAGGTGATATGACTTTAAAGGAAGCTCAGCACGCACGCTGCAGCATAAATGATAGGTTTTGACATCAGAGCCCCACTTCTACACTTTTCAGCACTGTAACTTGAGGGATATGACTTAACACCTCTAAGCTCCAATTTCTTCAGCTGTAAATTTGTAGTAGTTACTTCACTGAGTTTCTAGAAGACAAAATATGTGAATGCTTTTAGAGCACTTACCACTCTGGCATTGAGTAGGTGCTCAAAAAAAAAATATATATATATACATATATAACATAAGAGTATAAGTTTAAGGGGAGTATGTCTGGCCCCTCTATTCGGAGAGATCTGCCCTCTTCCCCATCAGCTGGCATAGGAATCAGTCATTTTATTTTTGATTCATTAATAGAACCACTTTTGTTGCTGGAAACAGTATCCATGTGGGAAACCCATTTGGGGTTTAGAAATAGGAAAAGAGTCAAAGAGGCATATATTAAAAGAAAGGTAAAAAAATATTCAGTGAAACTGAACATCAAAACCCTAAGGACATATTTTTCATTCCTTGAAATGATGCCACATGGAGGTAACAACAGTGACGTTAAACATGTTCTAGTCACTCTCATTCATTAAACGTAATTTTGTTAATTTGTGACCACCTGCTAGACTCTTTACTATAGAGATGTTTAAGGAGTATCATTTGAAAGTACTGAAAACTGTGTTCTTTTTATAACTGTTCTCCATGAATAAAACCCCTTTAATTTCTGGAATCCCTTCCTTCCTGCCAATTAGTGCCAACTCTAGTTAGAACCACCTACACACAAAATTATTAGCCAGCTATGCATAACACTTTGCCTTTAGCCATCAAAAAGACCAAGCCTCTGAACTTACCTTAAGAGCCAGCTATTGAAACTTGGATGTAAACCAAACCCCAAGTATGCTAGCTATGGACTCTGCTTTATTTACCAAGAATGCATCATCTTGATCCAATCATTTTCCAAAGGGATTCTGGGGTGAAACTCAGAGGCAGGGAAGTGTTTTCTTCCCAAAATAAACAAATGGATTTGACACTGAGGGAGAAATATTGTAAGTTTAAGTCTTTCCCAAGTGGGAAAGCACAAGTTCAAAGACTGACTCCCTATCCATTCTGATTATGCTGTTTAAAACTAGAAGGTGACCTAGTGACTTATTTTTTGTTCCTACCTTCCCCAACTAAGGTCAGAAACTTATTGTAAAAGAAAAACTTGAACCACTGTTGTGGAGCCTTTTGCGGAATCATTGACTCATTAATTCTCATTCTAATACTGAATGTGTATGAATTCCACATATTTTGAGGTGTAAAATATAATAAGCTATACAGATATATAGTATGCCTGATAGCTATTACCAAGACAGAAATGACTTACTTCTGGAGAATTTTTTATTTCTTTCCATTTGGCACAGTGTACCTAATCTTAGAAAACCTCAGTATTGCGAACTAGATAGCTTAATTGTGTGCACGAAAGGGAAATGAACAGTCAATGGAGATGGGCTGGAAACAAAAATAGCTTTGAGGATTATGAGAAAAATTTTTCGCTTGAAGAAAGAAAGCGAGGAAGAAGATGAGACTGGAAACAGAAAACTGGAACTAACCAATACACAAAGGGCTAGTTGGAAAACACTTTGAATTTTAGGGTTTGGCAAAAAATTTAAGCAATGGCAGCTGGCATTGGGAGCACAACTGAAATATTTTGACTAAAGTAACGCAGGCTTTTAAATGTACAAAGTCATTCACTGAGTATATATATTATTATTTCTAAATTATGTATATATAAGTATATAAAATATATATATATACACAAAAATTAGGAATAAATATATTTTGGTAAAGTTGCTTAACATTTTAATATTGATATTATGTTATCAGTAAACAAAATCAATAAACAGAAATAAATCTTTAAAAATGCAATAATTATTTACCAATAAAAAATTTGTTTATCTGGGTTTAAGACGGTGGCATAAGAAGAACTTGAACTCACCTCCTCCCATGGACATACCAGATCTAGAGCTACTGACAGAATAAATCTCTCTGAAAACTAGCTGAGCAGCTTCTCCACAACCAAACATACAAACATACAAAAAGTTACACAAAGATGGGTGGGAGAGGAGAGTTGGTCTTGCCAAAGTCTTCACCTCCAGCCCAGCACCCCACAAGCAGGAGGAATGTCACAGATACAGAGCATCTGTTGAAGGGGCAAGAAGTCTGAGTCTCACATTGGGCACCCTGTCTCCTCAGAACTGCACCAGAGAGATGGGGCCCCAAAATGCCTGGCTTTGAAAATAAAAAGGGTTTATGTCCAGGAGACCCAAAAGACTGTAGGAGACTGAGACCCTGATCTTAAAAGGCTTGTGTACAGACTCACTCACCCTAGGACCCAGCACAAAAGCAGTAGAGTAAAAGGCACCTAGACCATTTATGAAGGAGATTCATTGGCTAATCTTAAAGCATCTGCCAAAGGGTCAGGGGTCTGTTGGAACTCTCTCTGGAGATGGAGGCCCAGGTGGACACCATCTTGGGTCTTTCCTTTCACCTTGTTAATGTTGGTGCTGGCAGGCACCATTTTTGCATTCTACTTTATCTTCATCTACTTTACTAGTACCACTTGCCTTGCCCTGGTGCCTTCCTGCATCCCTGACCCACTAAATCCAGCTGTTAGGTATGCCATGCCTGTTGGACACCTGAGGTCCTACAAAAGCTGGATGGGTGCAGGCAATTCAAACAGGAGATGCTCCATAAACATCTGGCTCTTGTGGCCAGGGGAACTTGCAATTCTGGGCCCCTTGGCACTGAAACAATGAGAGAGACAGTTCTTGGCAGGCTACCCTCCGCAGAATACTGCACAGACAGCAAACAAACACACCCCAGGTCTTCCTGTTACCACTCCTTTAAGATTGAAAGAGGTTGTTTTTTTCACCTAATACATAGAAACAAACACAGAGACATGCAAAATGAGGAAACAAGAATATGTTACAAAATAAAGAACATGATAAAATTTTCTCCTCTAGAAAAAACTGAATTAAACAGAGATAAGTAACTTACTTGATAAAGAGTTCAAAGTAATGGTCATAAAGATGCTCATTGAAGATGCCCAGGAGAAGAATGGATGACCACAGAGAGAGAGAGAGCGCTTGAACAAATAAAAGCAGAATGAAACAGGGGAAGGTACAACTGATAACACAGAAATACAAAGGACTATAAGAGACTGCTATGAACAATTGCGTGCTAACAAATTGGACAGGTTAGAAGAAGTGAATCAATTCCTAGAAGCATACAGTCTTTCAAGACTAAATTATGAAGAACTGGAAAATATGAATAACCAAATTTCTGATTTCTAGCTTGAAAGATGATGAATAGATGTTTATCATCACCGTTATCTCCTGAAAAAGGACTATATGGTTTCACATGTTCTATTGTCTGTTCAAAGTATGCCTTGGAAGTTTCTCAACTAGGTTCTAAAAATTCTACTCCTGTTAAGTTGCAGTAGACACAGCTTTAAGTTAGGCTGCTGTGTTATTTTGGTTCTTATTTATTTTCTTGGGTTTTTTTCACTCTATCCCCAATAGTGCTTGTTTCCTCAGTGACTTTTACAATTTTTAAAGCATTGATTTCTGCTCCATCTTCCCAGCGGCCATTAAATGTTGCTAGGTGTATGTTAGACCCTGAGAGAATAAAGTAAAACAATGTTTGCGTCAGAAACAAAGAAGAACAGGGAGCTGTAAAGCTTGGGAGGAAGCCTAGCTAAATATCTCTCAGGTGATCTAAATGTACATTAAATACTACTATCAATTGTCTGTCATTAATCTTGGGTAAAATGTTATTAAAACATGAAGTCTTAACATATCAAAATTAGCAACTGCATGATGAGCAATAATCTGAAATCTTTCTATAAACAGTTTATTTTTTTTAATTTGAAAGAGGCAAAGTCATGAAATACTAAATACAAATTAAAACATCTTAAGGATTTTATTATTTTATGAATGTATTCTTTGAAAACTAGATAAATAATGTATAATCAAAGGAAAATTATATCTACTAATTCTGCTAAAGGTTTTAATTAAGGAGATTTGTGAATATCTTTCAAAGATTCTCAACGAATCCTAGCACTGACATAAATTTGGCATATACATTTTTTTCTGATTTGTTTTCTTTGTTGTTGTTGGTGGTGGTATTTTTAGCAGCCTTACTCAAAGTCTGGAATGAGAAAGATATGAGCTATTATTATTGATAATGAATGAAATAGTTGATTGGTGGAACAAGTGTTGGTAATAGCTCTTCAGTTTTAGAGTTGGGAGAAAAGTAATAATATGTTAAAAAAGCCTTTTAATTTAAAATATAAAGAATCAAAGGAGACATGCTGTGGTGTTCAGGATTCGCATGTCTGATATACATGAAGTTATACTGGTGCTTTGGAGATTTCCTGATCAAAGCTTCTGCAGCTAATGGAGAAGCTGTAAGGATGAGACACTTCCAGGAGACTTGAGTTAATTCTCAACATCTCAAATGACTTCACTCTTCTGCCTCTCACCACCACCAAGCCACCATCTAAGCATTTTATTAAATTTAGAATACGGCTTATTGGATTGCTGTGAAAAATTAACAGTTTTCTAGATTATTTCAGAATAGGACTCTTGGTGGGTAAATAAGACAGTTGCAAAAATAAGCTTGCAAATTCATTACTTTTACACGTAAACAATTTGTCTAAGATTCAACTGTGCTGAGAAAATTACTCTGCTTATAATTACTGGATAAATATAAAATTATTTTTGCAAGATGCATATCAATTCTAGAGCACATTAAATGCTGTTTTATTTAAGCAGTGTTAGAGTCCGCTTTTGCACATTTTTCTTCTTAGAAACAAGGTACAAAAATCTAGAAGCAAAGATTTCAGCATCATACAAGAAAGTAGTGCTGTATATACATCATACTTACCAATTAATATTCCGGTATCCAAGGGATAAAATGACACAGACAGAACCTCAGAGAAAGCCAGAAGGGGAATTCCACAGAGCTAATGCTCTCTTTCAATAGTCATTTCATAAACACACACACACACATACATACACACTTAATCCTAGCCAGTGGGAGGAGAAGAAATGAACGATGCAGTGGAAATAGTATTGGTTTTAATCTTAAAATATCTAAGTTGCTTCTGTCACTAACTAGCACTGATGACTTAGTCATACTTTACTTTCCTAAGCCTTAGGAAATCTCAGATGGGAAGTGAGAATTTGGGATTTGTAGGATTTCCTTTATTTTTCTCGTCTGCGTAAACTTGAGTCATCTGATAATGCCCAGCATTATATGAGACTCTACTTGGGATCTGAGGGAAGTCTTTTTTTTTTCCCCCCACAATTGTATAAAAACTTTAAGAACAACGAAGTGCTGTAAAATAGTAAGAAATAACCTATTTAAGTAAGTGTTTTCTTATTGACTGAGGGAAGAAGTTTTTCTTTATGGAACTTCAACAGTTGCAACGTGCTCATCAGTTTCCTCGTTTTATCTTGCTTTACGATGAAATGTGGGAACGCTATATCCGAGCCTGGGAGTCATGGCCAGTGACTGCATCGGTCATGGCGAAGAATGAAAACCAGATAGCATGTGCTACAGGATAAATGTGGAGATTTGTGTGCAAGTCAGTTTTAGAGTGATTTAGAAATATTTGAAGTGTGAAATATTTTTAAACTTCTTTTTTTTAATTGTAGAATAGATGATATACAATGTTGTGTTAGTTTCAGGTGTACAGTGAAATGATTCAGAGAGATATATATATATGTATATGTATACATATTTTTTTTCAGCTTCTTTTCCATTATAGGTTATTATGAGATATTGAATTCAGTTTCCTGTGCAATACAGTAGGTCCCTGTTGTTTATGTATTTTATATACAGTAATGTGCATATGTTAATGCCAAACTCCTAATTTATCTCTCTCCACTGCATCCCTTTCCCCTTTCTAACCATAGTCTGTTTTCCATGTCTGTGAGTCTGTTTCTGATTTGTAAATAAATTCATTTGTATCCTTTTAAAATATATATATTTTTTATTTCTGCAGAAGATAGTGACTTGCTTTCAAGTCCCTATATCACATTGCAATCCTCCGTTTCAAAAAAAAAAAAACCAGCTTATGCTATCATCCTTTAAGAAATGAATCATTGCATCCTACAAACCTAGAGACTTTAGAGGGTTATCCTTTTTTACAATAGGAGATAGAGAGTTTTAAGGAAAACTTTTATTCAAATCATTTATTTAAGCAGACTATTTCTACTCATTTGTTTTAGTCTGCTTAAGCTGCCACAACAAAATGCTGTGGACTGAGTGGCTTAAACAACAGACACGTATTTTCTCATGGTTCTGGAGGCTGGGGAGTCTAAGATCAAGGTGCCAGTTGATTCCATTCCTGGGGAGAGCTCTTTTCCTGGCTGGTAGTTGTCTCTGTTCCAGCTACGTCTTCCCATGTGGGGGAAGGAGAGCGTGAGCTTTCTGTTGTCTCTTAGTAAAAGGACTCTAATCGTACAGGATCAAGAGCCTACCCTTGTGACTTCTATAACCATAATTACGTCCTTACTCTAAATATGGTTGCACTCAGGATTAGGGCTTCAATTTATGAATTTTGGGAGACACAAGTCAGCCTATAGCATCACGCTTTTTGATACGTGATCTTGTTTTTTTTTTTTTTTTCCTGGCTTGTCTATAAGCACTTAGTGGCCATTACACTACCACTTGGAGCAACAAGTTCCTTAATCCCACATAACACTCTGATGGTACATCTCAGAGAACTATCAGCCTGGGGAGAAGAATGGTGGAAACAGTCATCTATTGACCCCCATCCCCACTGATTTGCTGCAGTATGGCAGTTCTCCTGCACGTCCATGTTACATGTGGGTTCGTGTTGTGTGGGTTGTCATGGACCTTCCACAAAATAGTGCCAGAAATGCCCAGGGCAGGAAATGAGAGGTTCACAGCAAGATGTTGTCAGGTTGTGCCTGTGTGAAACTAGTCAGAGACTGTGTGGAGCTAATCAGCACAGCAGTGGTTGGAATAGGAAGCAAATTAGAGCATCTCTAAATTGGAAACAAAAAATGTGTGATTCAGGCTGTTGTAGTTTAGCAATGGCAACCAATCCTTTCACATGTCTCCCGTTGAAAGGAATGGGCCTATACTGAATCTGGGAATCTCCCTTCTAGAATATGAGAGGAGGGAAACTGTGCCAGTCTGCATAGCTGAAGAGACCAGTAGCTTCCAGTAGGCTCTGTCTGTTGGAATATTAGTTCTTGGAAACTAGCGGTCATACTGGGAGAAGTCCATGTGAAGTGGAGAAAGCACATAGACGATCTGGCCAGTAGTCTGAGCTAAACTGCCAGCCAAAGCCAACATCAACTGTCAGCCAAGTGAGGATGCTATCTTGGACATTCAGCTTAATTCCAGCTGCCATCTGATGTCAGTAACAGGACAGAATCCAAGTGTGAATGCCTGTCTGAGTCCACGCAACCCACAGGTCGTGAGAGAAAAAAAAGGAGTCATTGTCACAAGTCAAAATATAAGGGCAAAAAATTGATGAGGTATCAATAATTCCACATAATATTTAGTATGTGGAAGTTTATTGATAATCAATTTTTTAAAAATTCTATGTGTGATTCATATTTTGTTACTCTTGTTGCAGCATTTTTAATATAATTTTTAAGGGGTACACTTAGTTATTACAAAATATGGGCTATATTCCCTACCTTCTTATAGCCTATCTTACACCCAGTAGTTTGTGCCTTCCTCTATCCCCAGATTGCTCCCCTTCCCCACTGGTAACCACTAGTTTGTTTTTTGTATCTGTGAGTCTGATTCTTTTTTGTTATATTCACTAGTTTGTTCTATTTTTTTAGATTCCACTTATAAGTCATATCACACAGTATTTGTCTTTCTCTGTCTGATTTATTTCACTCAGCAAAATGCTTTCGAAGTCCATCCATGTTGATACAAATGACACAATTTTGTTCTTTTTATGACTGAGTAGTATTCCATTGTGTGTGTGTATGTATATATATATAATCTTCCTTATCCATTCATCTGTCGATGGACACTTCACACTGAAGCCTATCACAGGAATTTGGTATGTGGGTGCTTTCATAAGTTAAATTTTATCGTGGCTATAGTCCAAGGACATTTTCCCTGAATTTTGGCCAGTCTAAATATTGTTAAGGTAGAAAAAAAATCTGTAGAATATAAATGTCTCTAAGCTAAAAAATATGGATTTACAAATAAAAGTTGTATGTATAGGAAAAAGAATATATTTTTATCCATTCATCTGTCGATGGACACTTAGATGCCTTCTATATTCCAGCAATTGTAAATAAAGATATTGCAGCGTGTTTTGAGAGAAATGCCAGTGTATTCTGAGCTCTTGATGACAACATATTTTGCCTATTTTTTTTCTTTCATTTGTGTATACCCATTACTTCTCACCAATATTGGCACATATGAGGTATTTAAGCTGCATTATTAAAAACTGTAAAACTTCACCACAAAATATTAGTGTTTGAAGTGAAAATGCAGAAGAGCAGTAAGGAGGAAGGCTGTGGAAAAATACACACCATAACTATCCAAACGTTGTTCATAATAAATTGGTGACATTTTTTTCTCCCCAATTTTCCTATGATTGAGCTAGTCTTTGTAATTCCCTGATCTTAATCAGTAATTAAAAGTCTACTCTGAATTACAGATTGTTCAGGAAAGCTATTTGATTTACCCACAGTTTTCTAGCCATGACTAAATTAGGGGACATTCTCATCACAAACCAGATTTATCCAGACGACCCATAATATGACCATTGTTTTGCTGGTGGCTTTAACAATAAGATGTATTATACAAATATTTTTATATTTTTGTTATGCAACCCATTATAATTGCTTTGAGCTACATTTAAATAATGTGGGTAAGGAATTAGGAAATGGTCTACAGAATGACCTGAGGCATGCTGTGGAGGTCAGAATTGTCGTCAATTAACATTTCATTCCAAACTGAGTTAAGAAAACATCTGTGATCTTTTCACCATTTTTCTGAATAAGCTTCCGATCGCTCAAGTTTTATATATATAAATATTCTTTATCTTGTTAAATGTTTGTATTTTGTTATTGTTAAGTGCACTGTATTTTTATTTTATATTTCGGGATGGTACTCAGAGGGAATTACCATATCGTCTACACATAATCTTGCTGTTTGATAGCTTATTCTCAAAAGGAAATGAGTACTATCTTCCCACCAAAGCACTCCATAGAATCTCTTCTATTTTAGGAATTATAGGAATGGGAAATATAGCATTCTTTTAAAGAAAAAAAAAGTCACATCAGAGTATGTGCTTTACCATGACATTAATTACTTATACTTCATGGAAATTTACACTGCTAATTTCACAATAAATAAAGCACCTCTTCACTGATATTCACATCAGCAATCACTTTTCTATTTACTAAGATTTTTCTATTTACTAATCACTTTCTATCTGGTAAGATATCTATGCACCGTAGAATCTAGTATATCACATGGGCTCTGTGGTACTGTCCCTGTGACATGGTTCACCTTGACAGTTGCCCCCGTGGTCCTGAGCCTGCAGAAGCAGATGGAACAAAGGGATGTGCCTTCCCCTTTAAGAACCAGGGTCTCTTTCTTCACTGCCCTCCCCTCCCCTGTATTGGTCAGTGCCTCAGAAATCAGGACTTCTCAGAGCATTTATGCCCCCTGCTGCAAACCTCTGTTAGATGATCAATGTTTGCTGTTAGAGAGTATGCTCATGCTACCTCAGAGCCTAATACTGGTAGATAAAGCTGACACTTATAACATAGAACCACAAAACAATTGTCATAGTGTGATTGTTGAATTTTGCCTGTTGGACCCTCTCATTGTATGTTACTATTATGTTGTGGTTAGACTAGAAATCCCATTTTCTCAGGAATATTTCGCTTCAGCCTTTTCATCACTAAGAAAAAGAAAAGTAAAGGGATGATAATAGTTATTAAGAAAAGAAAGCCTGTAGATGGGAATCTAGGCAGAATGGAGAATTATAATCATAACTAACACACAACCAGCCTTTCAGCAAAAGTTAAATACTATACATGTTTGAGGAAAACATCTTTGCTCATTATAATACCTGGTACATCATGTTGTAATTAAGATTGTGTCACTCTTTCCATTATAAATCACTGCTTTAAAGACTCATAAAACAGCTATAAAAATGAGCTCCAGGCTCTACTTGGCATGTAAAATACTAGCCCAAGAGAATTTATGTTTTATTTTATTTAATTTTTTTTAAAAATCGTCTTTCAGGTCTTTTTTTAAAAAGAAGCAAATTTTCAAGCAGATTTTTTTTTCAGGTACCATTTTTGCACTTCATAAATCAAAACAAGTCTTGCTTGTTAAAAACTGAATCTTGCAAGCGCTTGGTGAATTAAGAGAGGTAATCACTTGGAGTGCTTCAAATAGTTCCTTCAAAAGTGCCTAAAATATTTTAAACATTACATGTGATCACCAAATATCTTAAGAGTTTTATAAGCCACCTACTAGGAAACCTTTCACTCCTTTCCTTTCCAGATGGTATTAAAGACTTTAATGATGCCAAAGTATAGTGTAAGGCACTTTCCTATTATAGGTGTGATTCACTATTTCAAAAATTAGAGTTCCATAAGACAGCTCCCTATGGCAAGCCACGCAGCCTATTTGTGGAGTCATTTCTGCCTGTGCCCACCAGGCGTGCACTTGGCTGATCTACATTTGCTAAATTCGTCCTGTAAACTTCAACTAACTGAATATTTGGAATGAAGGCTTTACCATATTCTAACTATTACAAAGAAAACACTCGGCCACTGATTCCTGTAGACCAAATGCAAATCAAGAGAATATTTGGCCCGGCAAGACACAACCACAGAGGCAAATGAAAAGTAAACCTATAAAAGTCACACTTAAATAGGGCCAGTAGCTGAGATGTTCTGAGTCCAGACTTTGCTCTCAATGATATTGAAATTTGATTTGCTGCAAATAAAAGTCTCATTGACTTTTAAGGTGAGAAATCTCTTTTTCAGGAGGAGTTTGTCTGCATAAATACCTTTCTCGCAAATCTGAAAAGAAAATACGCAAAGTTGGCTGAATTCAGGTTCTTATCTGTGCTTCTTAATAGAATCCCTTTTGCATTCCTGTTGGCTCAGGAAATGTCCTTATTGATTGTGCTCTTCCCAGGTACAAGGCACTATGCTAAGTGCCTTTAGTTATACTATCTCATTCAACAGAATTTAATTTAATAGAAACCCTGTGTTTAGTATTAATTTGGCCTCCAGCATAATGGTGAGAAATTGAAGAAAAAAGAAGTTAACTTTTCCAGGTAAGTTTCCAAGCTGATATACAAAACTCAGAGAGTTTGAAGTCAAAGAAATAGCCACTCTACTATGGTTATTCCATCTCTGTAGTCAGTTCCAAAGACACCTGCATGCCAGGTGACCTGATGGAAATCAACTAATCTGGCTATTTATTTTTGCTGCACAAATAGCTGTCAAGAGAAAGTAAACAGTTTTCAACTTTGACAAAAACTAACTCATGTACTAGACAACACGAACACACACTGCACCATAAAATAACATATTATTCCAGCTCTGGACAGCTAACCAGTTTCACAAACGGTATCTCCTAAAAGTGCTGAACACAAAGTGTATACGTGTTTCACAGCATGGCTAGAAATTGACACGCTTCCTATCTAGAGGTGAGGTCTGTGTCTTCTCCTCTGGAATCTGGCTGGGCTTGTGAAACTTCCACCAGTAAAGTAGGACTGAAGTGACAAAGTATAACTTCCAAGGCTGGGTAAAGGTCATTCAGCTCAGTCTTATTTACTGACACATTTGCTCTTTGAGCCTGCGGTCCTTATACAAAAAATCTAAATAAATTAAAGCTGCCGTGCTGGGAGGAAGCCCACAAGGGAAGACCACATATGGGTGCTATGGTAGAGAATCTTGGTTGAGCTAAGCCTTCAAACTATCCCAACCCAGGCAGTTGACATGTGAGTGAAAAACTTCCAGATCATTTAGCCTCCAGCTGTTTGAGCCACACCCAGGTACCTGAGTCTTCCATGTTAAGGCCCCAGTCATTATGGAGCAAACAAAATTGTGTTCTTTCTGCCTTATGTGAAGTCCTGACCCCCACAATCTATAATAAGCACAATACAATTATTTTTGTTTAATACCACTTACTTATGGGGTGACTTGTTACAAAGCAATAGATGACCAGAGGAATTATTCAACCCTTTATTAATCAAAACTATTCAATAGTGTTTTAAAAATTGTTTTGTTTTTGATCAGACATTACGATATTGATTCAATTTGAGCATCAAGCCGCTTCAAAACTACACAACTATTGGAGTGTGGATTTCTGAGTATGAGGAATTCAAATATACAGACTGATGGCTGGAAACAAAACAAAACAAACAAACCAAACAAAAACAACACACAACCTAAAAGTTGAGTTATGCTTTTTTCAGGACCTTAGTGAGAACTATAGCTTGTCATATAGCCCCTTGATGGCTCTGAGGAATTGTTCCAAAGAGATAAAGGAGAAGCCAGGATACACAGGAGTTTTTGGTGAAAAAAGAAAAACAAACAAACAAACAAACATGTAGTGAAGATGTTGCTGATAGATGCAACCGGTTTTCCAGGTTCTTGTCCCATCCCGGAAAGAATTCAGAGACAAGACACAGTGGTTAAAAATGGTAAAGTGAAGATTTATTAAAGGATGGATAGTACACTCTCAGGGGAGAGCGGGCAGGCTCAGTTGAGCAGCCGCCCTGAGTTTCTTTGGCAAGTTAGCTACATAGGGTGTAAAAATGAATGGGCAGCATATTCACTGGGGAGGGAAGGGTTTGGGGTCATATTCCCTGATTATCATCTCAACTCCACCTTCCCAAAGGGAGGAGGGATTTTTGTCCTTATTTAGTCTGGATCAGAAGTGTCATGGTATTGGTGCATGATGGGTACTTCTGATATGCATGGCTAATTTTATTGAAATGAGGGCATAATGAGCAAAAGGATTACATTTGGACACTAGAAATTCCTGCCTTTTCTCACCTTTCTTTGTTCTTCTCCAGGGCACTTGTCACCCCAAAAAGAATGATCCCTTATCAGCCCCAAGGTTCCTGCTTTTCTTTCTCTGCCCAGGGACCCCTGCTGCTTAAGTGATGTGTGGTTTCCTGCATTTGGCTTGTGCCTCTCCTTTCTGCCCAATTCTTGCCATTTGATCTGTGTCCCCCTTTTTCTTCTCATATCTAGCTATCTGCCTGCTGTAACTAGAACATCAAAAGATTACTGCTGATCACAAAAATAGACATCTCAAGTTAATGATTTTAGTGCTTTTCTGTGTAAGGGAAGACGCAAGAGTCTGGATCATTGAAATTATTCCTTCAACATGCATCTTAAATATCTAGGGCCAGTATTCTGTTTTTCTCCATCCTGAATTCCCCTCAGAGCTCACTGTCGGTTGGGTGTCTGCAGTGGCTGATGGCTTGGTGGTGGGTAACATTCGCCGTTAACTGGAATGACAGACAATATTTTCAGTCCACAGGCTTTGTGTTTAAAATCACACAGAACTCAGTCTACTAAAGATACTTGCACGTGTACGTTCCTTGAGGGGAAAAGATAGAATATTTCTTTTTATTCAATTATTTACCCTAGTCCTTTAACATAGTGCTGGGTACATCTCAGTAAAATCTTAATACAGGAACAAATAATAATAGTACTGATTATACACACTATGGTTAAAAATTAAAATCAAATATCTTCCCTTTGAGCTGTGTATGTTGATTGTAGTTCCTCAAATCATGCAGTCTAAGAGTTGAGCAAAATAATATAACAATTTCCTCCATCATTTAAGGAATACATTAAATTTAGCTCATTATCTTAGGCTTTCAGAGTAATGTGAATTTTGAGACTTATGCAATTGAATAACATTCTGTGTGTGATTGGCTTACATTTCACATGTGTCTTAGATCTCATAAACTCGCTTTCATATGGTAATGGTACGAACACTTTGCCCACTGTCATGCAAGTATAATTTTCTGTAAGAGGCAGTTTAAGAGCTAAAACACAATCATTGTTTTTAATAATTAGAAAATTGAAATCGCAGCCTGAACTTTTTATACTGTTTTTCTCCTCAGTCTTTTATTTTCTGATTATCTCGATCAGAAATATATCTCTATTTAGTTATATCAATAACATGTTTAAAAATATCCAGCTATGAAGAAATATACACAATAATTCAAGTTTGTCGACCAAGAAAATGCACAACCTAAAAGTCGGGAGTTACATTTTATTCGGCAGACATTTCTGAGGACTTAAGCCCAGGATGCTGCCTCTCAGATAGCTCTGAGAAAGACTGCTCCAAAGAGACAGGGAAAGAACCAGGATATATAGGAATTTTTGCAACAAAGACCAAGTAATTGGAACATCAAAAGATTCATGTTAATTAAAGAAACAGATATCTGGAGTTAAGGAATTTAACACTTTCCTTTGTATGGCAAGATATAAGAATCTGGGCTTATTGAAATCGTTTTGCATGCAACTTTGACATGCACCTTAACTGTCTAGGTATAGATATCCTGATACCATCCAGTATCCTGTCCTTTCCCGTCCTGAGTCCTCTTGGGGCGCACCATCTGATTGCTGGCAGAGGCCAGGCTGCCTGCTTGTCTGCATCCTGAGTTCCCTCCACTCACTGTCAGAGACTGGGATAGTGGCTCATGAATTGATGGCCACAGCATCCTTAGTTCACTGATATGGCTGACAGTATTTTTTACTCACAAGTTAAAGACTTTTCGTGATTGAAATAATTTATGCAGTTTTTTTTTCTTTTAAGGATTTTTTAACTAAAATGTGATTTCTCACTTAAACTGTCTTGGGGCAATAAATATTGAGAAGATAAACATTTGTTCAGTTTAAAGTATAACAACTCTTTTCAAATACACTTATACCAGAAAATAAAATATTTTAATGGTACAACTAAAGTATTAAATACAAATGAAAAGGTTTTTAAAAGTATGTGCTGCTATATAAAATCAAGACTTCTTATAATCAAAGCAATATAATATCATAAAAATTACTTCTTACCTGCACAAACTTTCCAGCAGACTTTTCTGCTTAGTAATAAAGACTGGTTAATTCTATCTTAATTGTTGCCAAGTTGGTTTATTTATTTATTCATTAAAAGCATTTATTAAGTAATTTGAAAATGTTTTATACTTTTTAAAATGCTTTCATTAAAAAGACAGAACAAAATCTTTAACTTTGGGAAAGCAACAATTTTACTGGTGGCTCCTGGTCTCTGACAATTATCTTTTCTTATTACCAACAGTTTCCCTGAAGATTCTAACAGCTTCCATGCCCACTTGCTTACTAACACTTTTCATGTCTCTAACATAGAGCTCTTTAGTTCTTAGTTCTGTACTTATGTGTCTAACTAAAGATGCTTTCAGCTAGATTTCCAAAATAGATTTAAAATTCAACAGGCCTGAAACCTCTCCCCCCAATTTGCTCTTGCCCTGTGAAGACCTATGTTTGTTGACGGTCCTGATACGAATTTAGCCCAGGGTTTTTGACACAGTAGGTTATGACTTCTCTGAATCAATTTGTTTTTGCACATGTCTTAGGTTTTATTTGGAAAGTAATAATACTCCCCAAAGACATTGGAGATGAGAGATAAACATATTGCCACAACTCTGCTACAAGATTATAAGAGAGGCACTTTGACAACTATTCTGCCTCATGCAAAGGCAAATGCACAAACTAGTTCAGAATGCCTGTTTCGTGAGTTCTAGGAGGTTACAGGTCTTTGTCCTTCTGTGGGCTCCAACCACATCCTTACACTAAAGATCTACTGGAGGAAATATTTTATTACCCTTGTTCTCTGCATTGGGCATCCAGAAATCCGCATGAATCAACGGTTTGGACACAGAACTTAGAGAAACCTAATGTGCAGGTACACATTTCACTGGAGTTTGGCATCCTGTTCATGCAAAAGTGAAAAGTGCCTTTAACGTATTTTAGACAAAATGCATAGCTTGAATATGTTTTTAACCAACAATAGGAACTGTTTCTTTTTTTAAATTTTCTACTCGCTAATCAGTGAAATGTGAAATATTAATGTCAATATGATAGTTGAAGTTCCGGGTGTGTTGGGTTTCTGATTTACTACTAATTGACCATTCTTAGATTGGAAACTCCCAATTAAATAACTAATTACTCTATCATTTTGAAGTTTCAATTAATAAGCACAGATTGAAATCACTGTGTCTATGCCAAGGCATTTTAAAACAAAGACATCATGACCAATTAGTGGTTGAAGTGGAATCACACGCTAACTAGCTCAGGAATTTAGTCAGGTAGTCCTGGATAGAATTCCTGGTCCCACTACTCAGTTACATAATCTTGGATGAGTCACTTGGAATCCTCAGACCTTATATTCTTCATGCATAGTGATTCTGTTCAGTTTTTATTAGGTGCTTCGTATTTGACTGTCATTGTGCTTGGTGCTTAGGTTACAGGGCTTCGCAAAAATCAGACCCAGACCCTGTCCTCATGGACTTGCAGTGCTTTGGGATGACTCATTCTAGATCAATTTTTTTTTAATGAAATTACAAATGTGATAAGTAATATGAAGGTAAAAATTAATGGCACAATATTGAGAACTCCGCCCTGATCTAATGGGTCAGAAAAAGCTTTCTAGGGAAAGTGACACTTGAGCCAAAATTTAAAGGTTTAATACAAATGAACTGTGGGTAAGTGTGGAGTAGAGGCCAGTGTACTGGGCATTCAGAGATGAAGGCAAAATATGGGCTGAGTTCAGGCTGGAGACTTGGGCAGGAATCAGAATATGGATGTGGTGTCTTTGGAATTTTAACTTTTATCCTGAAGGCCATGGAGAGCCATGAAAAGAGTTTGTGAGAATTGTCACATGATCGGGTAAAAATGATCACTCAGGCTGCAGAGACAGAACACGTGGCAGGAATGCAAGAACAGACGGTAGGAAGCCATTTAAGAGGAAGTCTTTTAGGCAAAAGATAGGTGTGTCTCTCAAGGGAGATTTGTTCTACTCCTCATTCTGCTACAGTGATTCTTTTAAAAGTTTCCAATATCAGTCACATAATTGGAAATGATTAAATAGTAGTTGATTCATCATAAGAAATCATCAGAATATTTTTTTAAAGGCAAAAAATATTCTACCTGTTGTTTCGATGTATTTGGCTAAAGTGTATACCCATTATGTAGAAAAAAAATAAGTTAATAAAAACAACCTCTGGGTCATTTAAAAATGTTGCCTCAATGGTCGCAGAGAGAAATGGCCAATAAGTATCAGATTATTAAGCTATAGACTTGGAATGAACCTGGAATTAGTCTACACACCATCTGTTCTATTAAATTCTAAATAGTCAGTCCACCATTATTTTCAGTAAGAGAAAGTTTGGCTTTAATTATCTGTTTACTGTTTAATTCCTAGGATTCATTATGATATCTCAGGAACCATCATGCTTTAAAATTAAGAAAGATGTATCTCCAATGGCTTTAGTTTAGTTCACTATCTAATTTTCATCTCCTACCAAAAAAAAATGCTGATACAAGAAAATGTGTGAAACAACTTCATAGCATGTGTTACTAGTTTATAAACACTTGGAAAAGCCTGCTTTGCTCATATTGTCTTTATCATTGAACAAAAACAAATGAGTCAGTTGTGTCTGTTTCAACATACTGCAAATCTTATGATGGCTATACATTACCACATGGGAGTACAAGAAGCTCTCCTGTCAGAATCTAATCACCAGATGAACTTGACTTTCAGAAAATATAAAATCAGACTTGGGAAGCACAATGCACTCAATCTGTTCCTTGCATGATGAAGTGTTTTCAACTGGGAAGAGCCAACTCATGGCTCTAATGATCTTTGAGGGTGTCATTGTGTGTACATACGTCCTGCCAGCACCTCTGATATTATAAACTTGGGGGTCAAATAGTTGTACAAAAGTAGTAAAGAAAATAAATATGTTGTGTTAGCCAAAGTGAATGAAACATAAATCTAGATTGTCTTTGTTGTGAACTGAAATGTTTTCTCAGAAAATTAGGTGAAATTAAATAAAAAGAATCTAGATTTAGAGGATCCAGGTCCAAGACATTGAAAACGCATCGGACACATAATAGAACAGACATAGAAGAAGGAAAGGAACAGATTATTATATTCAGTGAACTCTATATGCAGCTAAATGTAGAACCATCTGAAGTTTTTCCTTCCTTTGTAGGAAGATAGGTAACACTACTGGCAATGTCAGTCACCCCTAAAAGAAGATATAAACACAGTTAATTCCCTATCTTTATACTGAACAGTAAGAACACAATGATCTAGACCTACAAATGATGCAAATTGTGCTTTGTTTTAGCAGGAGTAAACATAACATTTGGGCAACCAAAGCTATTCAAGAGGAGACTGATGCAGTCCCAACACTCTGCTACTGCTCAGTGACTACCATTTTGGTTGTATTTTTTCTACTCTATTTTAAAGATGTTCTTTTACTTTAAAATGTGGGTATCAATTTAAAATATTAAGGGAGGATCAGAGTGAGTTAGATTAACCATGTGATGCTTCAACTTCTTCTTGACCACCTAGAAATATTCATTGAATACATATTTTCCTAAGGTATCAGTCTCATACAGATTAAAATATATAATAAAATAATAATATAATATAATATATACAATACAATATAATATAATATAATAAATATTACACACACACACACACACACACACATATAAGGGCAGAGAACTCATCTTTTATTTCTGCTGTTTTTAGACGGTTGTTTCAGGCTTGACTACCTAGGAAGCAATAAAGTTAGTGGTTGAAGCAGGGCTGTGTTTGAATCCTGGCTCTTTTACCGGCTGTTTCATCTTGAACAAGTTATTAATTACAACTCCCTATCTACAAAGTGGACGAAATAGCATCTCTTACCTCATAGAGATGTATGAGGATTAAATGAACTAATATTTATAAGATTTAGAATAGTATTTGGCTCATAACAAACACTATATAAGTGTTTATCTCAATTTTAAAAATTGAGAACACTTCCCCAATTATATATCTTGATAAATTTTATGTGTCAATTTTGCCAATGGTTAGTTGACAATGGCCTTGCTTAGTTGACAATGGCCAATTTTTCCATCAAATATCACTGTAGATGTTTCTGTGATGATCTTTTTAGATGTAATTAAAATTTAAATTAGTGGACTTTGAGTAAATCAAATTACCCTCCATAATGAGGGTAAGCCTCATCTAATCAGTTGAATGCCTTGAGAGCAAAGATTGAGGTCTCTGGAGACTGAAACATAGAATCCCTACCTGATTTTTCAGCTTTCATGGCCTTCCCTGTGTAATTCTGTCCCAAGAATGCACTGCCAACAGGTACATGGCAAGATGCTCAACATTACCAGTCATCAGAGAAAACAAAACCAAAACCACAGTGAAATACCTCACTCCTCTTAGAATAGCTATTAACAAAAAGACAAGAGATACATGCTGGCAAGGATATAGGAAAAAAGAGAACCCTTGTACACTGTCGGAGGAAATGCAAATTGTTGCAACCACTGTGGAAAACAACATAGAGGTTTATCAAAAAATTAAAAATAGGACTACCATGTGATCTAGCAACTCCACTTCTGGGTGTATATCTGAAGGAAATGAAATCACTCTCTTGAAGAGATATCTGTGCTCCCATGTTTGTTGCAGTAGTTACAGTAGCCAAGATACAAAAAGAAACTAAGTGTCGGTCAATGAACTGAATGACTAAAACATACATATATGTATATATATATATTGTAGTCTATTATGTAGATTCCATTTGTATATATAGTTGTGTCACATATATGATAGAAGTTATATATACATACATATATATGTAATATTACTCAGCCATAAGAAAGAAGGAAGTCTTGTTACTTGGGACAGCATGGACAAACTTAACATTAAGCTAAGTGAAATAAGTCACAAATACTATGTGGTCTCACTTACATGTGGAATCTGAAAAACCCAGACTCATAGAAATAGAGAGTTGATTGGTGACTGCCAGGGGTGGGGTGAGAAGGATCTTGAGGAAGAATGAGAAGGTGTTGGTCAAAGGGTACAAACTTCAAGTTATACAGTGAATAAATTCTGGGGATCTAATGTATAGTATGATGACTATACTTAACACTATTGTGGTTTATACTTGAAAGTTGCTGAAAGTAGATCTTAAATGTTCTCATCACAATAACCAGAATCAAAGTCTTTTATGTTCTGGCATAATGTTATCAAGAATAATTCAAGTTATTATTGTAAAATGTTGTGTATCACAGAAGTCACAATTTTCTTGCCAATTGCATTGTAGTCAGGTCTTTAACCATGCTATTTTAAGTCTTTTGTCATTTATAGACAGCTATTGTTTTACTCTGAAGCATTTACAAATATATTTCATCTTTAGAAAAATTCATGGAAAGGACACTGGCACTCTAGAATAAGGTTTCTGCTAAACTTCCAAAGCACTATCATTGAACTGGGTAAGAATTACAGAAATCTAATGAAGAAACTGATGGCTTTATAAACTGCTAACAAAAACAATCAAGATCAAGAGTTAATTCCATAGGAATTAATAAACTGAAGAGGATGATTATAGCTTTTATGACTTTTTATTTTAAATATTGCTGATTCTTTTATGTTTTGATTTCCTGATTTAAGGAAACCCTTTCTCTCAAGCTATATGATTGTAGCAATTTGATACAGTATATCTTTGTAAACAAAATATTAAACATTAATATATTTATTCTACCTGATACTTCCAGAATTTGGAAACCCTTAGTGAGTATTTTTATTTTCAAGTCAATATAGTTACTTGCATAAGTTCCATATGCTCTCCTTGTAACAGAACACACTTGGAAACATTGATTATATTATCAATGCTTTGACTGGAATTTTATCATTGAGAGAGGCATTTATAGACTCAGAAATGACCAGACAGCTTTAAGGAACTAAATTTACTTTATGGAGCCAAAGGAGCCCCTTGGAAAAACATCCTGATACTTGCAGGATTTTAAACAGACTTACCAGTTAAATAAGAAAGGTCACTTCCAGGCAGGTACGGGAACTTCAAGGTATTTGGGAGACTTTAAGAGGAGAGGAATTTACAAAAATCTGTTGGTATTATTGGTGAATCTGATGGCAAGTTCTTGGCATGGCTCCCTGGCCTCAAGAAGTCTTTAAATTTCAATCTGAGATTCCTTATGAAAAGTTCCAGCAAAGCAAATTTTCAAAAGCTTATGTGAACAGTCACTATTTTTATTACACTTCAGGCCACATTTATTGAAAACAGACTTATTTTGCAAACAAATTAGTCTTAATCTGGCTATATTTGGTAAAAATGAGAGTGATTTTAGGGAGGAAAAAATTATGTTTTGGTAATATACATTTGTAGATCTTAGGTTCCAGTGCTGTTAATTGCCATTGAGATTTTGGTATTTACCTGTAAACTGGACTAGATCCTAAATTCTTATAATTTCCTAGAATATCTGGCTATAACTCTCCAAACTAATGTTTCCAATTTTTGTCCCATCCTTTTAATTTGTAATCATTGAGAACTGAAAGTGCCCTGTACCTAAACACTTGCTGATGTCATTATAAATGTTTCAAATTGCAGAAGATTCAACCCCAACGTCTAGAAATCTTCTTCAGCTGGCTCCCCTCCAGATGTGGCAGCTTATTGTGATCCAGATGGCAACTAGTTAGTTATACTAGTGATTGTTTTCATGTGTTCTCTCTTTGTTGTTTTAAAACTGTTCACACTTTGTAGCTTTTGCTGCTGTACTATGACACCCTGTGCAGGAATAATAAGAGCTTGACCTCTAGAGATGATGGACCATCCTTGTATAATTTCCTCCTAATGAAGATCTATGAATTTTTGGCATTGCAAATGCTGCCTGAGATTCATTTCCTAGATGGCTCCTTGTTATTCAAATATGGCCATAAATGCTCTAAAAGCATATCTTTCTCACAAGCACCTCGCTCTCCTCTTTGGGACATGACTCTGAGAATGAGCCTTCCCAGTGCCAAGGGAGTCGATACTGATGCCAGAAAAATCAAATGGTTAATCATCTATGCTTTCTAAAGAAAGATCTTGATCAAAAAGGAGAAAAATAAAACGAAAATCAAAATGGAGTCAGTATTGCTAAAAGAGCTCTCTAAAATGGAGACAGGAGGACCATTAAGGGTGACTTATGCACGTCTTAGCCTGGATAGAATCTGACCTTTTGACCTAATGAAGTCACCCAGAACATCTGCCAGAGACTTATGACAGTCTATCTACTTATCGAACCCCTACCCTAAAATAACTCACGATTCTTTAAGAGCAAATATTTTCCGACTCGCATCAGAGTCAATCACAATGCTTGCCAGGCAACTTTTAACAACCTCATGGCTTCTTGTCTTTATAAGCCCCTGACTCTCTTCTTTGAAAAACTTTCAGTGTTACCCACATTTGTGTTTCCTGAATTGCTATTCTTAAGACCCAAATATATTTTCTTTTGCAGCCTCCTGCATTTATTTGGTGGTTGCTGTTGACATAGGTCAGGATGTAAAATAGTTTTTTTTTTAAAGTGGATTCTGGTCTAGATGTGAAAGCCACTACTCTATAAAAATCACACTATTAAATATCCTGGATTTATATTTCTATGTTCATGTAGGAATCTGTTTTTTAAACTAATTTTAGCTATTCCTTTTACATAAATTATGTATATATCTATGTCTTTTTCCTAAATAATTCACCATGACCTACCCCATGGTTTCATCTATCTTATTTCAAAACTGATGTAGGTAGGACTGAACATCAATATTCTCAACATGGTATTTCCCCAATATTTACCTGATCCTTTTTTTTGGCTCCCATTCTGAGTTTTTCCAATTCAAGAATGTTTAATTTCTTACTGTTCATTATTTTGTTACCCATCATCTCCTCTTTCAGTGAAAATTATACCATCCCAGATATACTTTCCATTGTGCCTAGATTTATCCCCTTCTGTCTAATTTTAAGGCTACAAAATCTGTGTGATCTGTGAATGTTTTTAAGCATAGAAATAACGTATAGTGTGCTGACTAAAAACACACAAACCACACAAGTCAATTTAGCTTTAAAACCTGTCCTCATCACTCACGAGCTGTATGCAACACGGAAAGTTAGTTAACTTTTCTGTATCTCATTTTTCTCATCTGTAAAATGGGGTTAGTAATAGTAAACTTCATGACAATAAAGAATAAATAAGTTATCAGATGTAGAGCAGTTAGCGCAATGTTTAGTACCCAATAATTACTTGGTAGTTTTTAACTATGATTAGAATTTATTGCAGTAATATTTTTTCCCTTGAGGGAACAATCCAAAGTAATTTTGTGGTAATAAAAGGCTTAGTTTATCCATGTTAAACATTTGCCAAAAAAACGTCTGGAGATCAGTTTGAATCTCAATTTAACCATTTGGGTGGTTAGTAGAAAACCTAAGTGGATAGTAGAAATTCATTATTATTTACAAACAGAAAACCATCCAACAAGATGATTCTGATAATCTAAAAAAAAAAAAAAAAATCAGCATAAGCATAAAAGCAAATGAAGCAAAATAAAACCAATAATTATAGCCTCACAGAAGGAAGGAAGGAAGGAAGGGAGGGAGGGAGGAAGGAAGGAAGAAAGAAAAAGAAAGAAAAGAAGGGAGAGAGACTTGAGAATTTTGGAAAACTGCTGTTTTCTTGGATTGGAGGATATAATATTAAAAACACTTTCCAAAATAGATTTAATATAATTCAAAATAAAATCCACAACTTTTACACAAAAAATCCATACAAAATAATTAAAAAGTGAAAAATCTGATAATTAAGTGGGAATAAAATAATGGCAAATATATTATGTCTATATAACAAATATTACTTGAATGACAACAATTAAATACTAAAGAATATATTAAAATTACAATAAATAAAATTAAGTGGCATTGAATCATAGACATAACATCAAAACAGAGCAAATAGTCCTGAAACCTTATGAAGCCTACATTAAAAACTTAATAAAATAATGGAGGCAACACAATTCAAAGGGGAATAAATTGTATTTTCAAAGGATGTGGTAGAAGTGATCTGTTATTCCAGAGAAAATTTTAGAGTATTTTTCACTGTAGCAAACAAACTGTAAGAAGAATTAAGAAATCAAAATAAAATAGCAATAACTTAAAATTCAAAGAAAATATTGACAGATACCTGTTTGATCATCATATAGAGGGCTTTAAAAATCTAAAAATGTTGGATTAATCAAAAGGAAAAGACTGAGATACTAAACTGCCTAAAAATCACCAGCTGGAAAATATGATTTAAAACCACAAAGAGACACCACTACACACTTATGGAATGGTTAAAAATATGGAGCAACTGTTTTCTTACATATTGCCAAGGACGTATAATTGGCACAGCCACTTTTCAAAATATTGGGAAATATTTTAACATTAGCCACCGAAGTTGAAGATACACAATTCTTAGGACACAACAATTCTAATGAATAGCCCCAACAGAAATGTGGGCAGATGTGCTCAGGTCATTGGCATGGCTTTTCCCAACAATTTTATCTATGGTATCTGCATACAGTAACCCATATGAGTCTATGAACATAATGTTAAATGAAATCAGGCCAACAGAAGAGCGTACAGCTTATGATGCCATGTCGATAAAGTCGCTTAATAGCTGATAAAAAAAATGCATAGGATTGGAAGTCAGACTAGTGGGCAGGGATAAAAGGGTAGTGCTTGGGTGTGGATACTAGAGATTTCTAAGATGCTGGCAAAGTTCTAGTTCTTGAACTGGCTGTTTTGCAGACAGAACTGGTTAGTTTTCTGATTATTCACTGAGCAGTATCTTTGGGTATGTTCACTTTTGTGTAAGGGGTGTGGAAACCATGAAAATGTGCTTCTCAGATCTTTAAGAGAAAACTACATTGTGAACAATGTAATTAATTGCTTGACTGGGTTTCCCTGCAGTATTCACTGAGACCACATGGTGCCTGAGCTGCTCCCAGACAATGGCTAGCACAGTGGGGTTCCAGAACCTGACCATTTCTACCTCACTAATGATTCCTGGAGTAGCAGTATTTGCTTTGGGGCTTCCCAGCAGGCTGCACAAGACTTGCAGAGCTGCTGTCGCAACTTGAGGCTTTCACTACCAGATCCTCTATTTTGGTTTTTTTTTTTTTAATCCTATCTCAAGTCTCAGGCTTGCATCATGATATATGGGTATTTTTCTGTTTACTCTTGCACTGTCTCCCTTGGACCTTTTACAAATGTCTCTCTGATCAATCTTTTACTTCTAATTTCATCTTCAAGTCTGCTTCCTGGAAGACCTGCATTAACACTGTTGGATGCAAATTACAGGTAGGAAAGGATTTTTTTGCCACTGGCTCACTCATCTTCCAGCTTGAAAGTTTGGAAAAAGTTTTCCTAATTCCATAAAATATGCTGAAATATTACTTTGGGAAAATATCCATGGGAGCAGAGAACCCCCTTGCTGATGCAGTGATTCGGGCATCTCAGAGATACAGAGGGAACAATTTGCATTGAGACCCTAAGGAAGACTACTGAACTGAGAACAGTTAAACACTTAAAGACAAAGTATGAGGGCCAGAGGGCATCTTTCGCGGTGTGCAAAGAGGACTATTTTGTGCAATAAGAAAATAAATACAGCTGAGGGTCAAATATCTATGAAGGGTGCTGTAGAATTCCAGAGTGTATTAAATGCGTAGGCAAGACTGATCGCTTATGCTAGAAAGTTAGAGCCCAGGTTGGAAAATTTTTAGGTTATAATATGTGCAGTAGGAGTGTAAGCATAGAGAGAGGATACAGGAGAAGACTGTTCTGAAAAGCTGCAACGCTTGAGTTTGGTCTTTTAAACTGCATACAATTTCAATGGTCTTCAATAGAAATTTCTTTTTAAAAATTAAGCCCCAAGAAAATTAACTGAGCAAAGATGAAAATTCAACATGCATTTAAGGAAAGGATGAGTTATCTACCATGACATCTGTCATGACAAGTATTGCATAGGAGGTGAGAAAGCTAAACATGCAGTCATACAGTTGGAAAACACACTGGGCTACAAGGTGCCAAGGCACAAAGCAGAAAAGTAGGAGCCCTCGCAGTTATTTTAAAATCATGAGTATAATGTCAAATGTGACCAAGAACAACAGGAGCCCTGTTTATATTTTCTTCCCAATCAGTATCCAGTGAAAAAGTGCTATGGGTGCCTCAGTCCTTACTATACCTCCTAGGAGAAGTATATCCTTTCTTAAAGATATAACATGGGGACAACTTTAAAATGCTGGTGTTTGAATTAGGTGCAAAGATATGTTCCTTGCTAGCCAGAGGCAAGAATGTATGGTTTACATTAAAGGGCATCATGCCGTTAGGACAGCCGTTGGCCTCTGGTGTTTTGGTCTTGCTGCAGATGCTTTGACTATCTTAGTCCGCTGAAGCACGACACATAAACTGTATCCATGTTCCTATGACAAACAAATCACCAGGGGTCCTTTTTCGTTTTTCCCTTTTCAATCAGCTGTCCTTAGCGTCCACACTACTTTTAGTGTAATCCTTGCCTGGTTCTCCTGACGATGTATTTCCATGGCTAGCTCACATAAAGAGATGGAAAAGTATAAAAAGTTTGATTAAGTGGCCTTGTGAACTGTTTGTCACTGTATGAGTCTAGCCTTGACAAGGAGAGGAATATGGAATTTTCTTTCCATTAAAAAGAAACAAAAAACAAACCAGATGTTTTGTTTCATTGAGGATCTTTCTATCCAGCCATGCTAGAAAGCCAATTTTCTAAAAAGGTCTGTGAACAAATACTCTGGAACATATTATAAACATGGAAGACTAAATAAATGTATCTTTATTTTTAGGGAACCAAGTAAGTGGTTTTAAAATAATAAAAGCCCATAAAAGGTTGGATGCATTATGTTCATGCCTGAGATATAGTGTATTTCAAGCTGGCTCACTTAATGATTGGAAGAAAAATTCCAGTACTGGACTATATAAAGCCTTCATGACTATAAAAATGTAGGAACATTTCCAAAATTGTTTTATAACGTTAATATAGTTGAGATTCTGAAGTCAGAAAAGAACTATGTATAATAAAGAAATACTACAGGTCAATCTCACTTCTGAATAAAAAAATCCACACCCACAAAAATCAACAATATCAACAATAAAAGCCTACGCTAACCAATTTGGTTTTAACCAAGGAATTCAAGGATGGCTTTGTAGACAGGTTATATGCTGCCTAATATCCATTCCTCTTCTCTTTCTTGCTAATAAAATTTTTATTTACTCAGTGATTTCTCTTTTAAATTTCACTTTTGTATCTTTCCTTGCAAGGATGCCCTTTGACACAGATGTAGCCAGTGAACTGTTATCAAATCTACAGGAGCATTTGAGTGGAAAACTTTTTTCCCTCAATAAAAGGGGCAAAGGTTTTGGAGCCATCCTTTTCCATCTCCTCATTTCCTGAATGATGATATGATGTCTGAAGCTCTAATAGCTACCTTGGGACTAGTAGGTAAAATCATGAGAATGAGATTGAGTAAGTGAAGAGTGGCACAGAGAAAAGGAGGAAAAAGACTGGACCCCTGACTTCATGTTTAAGAAATGAATCCCTTTCATCTACTGGCCATCTCTTGACTTATTCTCATGTGAGAAAAAAAATTGCTTAAACTGTTGATCTGTTTTCTGATTATTTGCAAACAATAGCATTCCTAGATGATATATTTTTTTAACATGAATAAATGCTATTCATTACATTAATAAGCCTAATGGTTGAAACACAGGTGGTCATCTCAACAGATATAGAAAAGATGTTTAAAAATAAGAACACCTTTTTATAGTTAAAAAATACAAACCGAGGACTCAAAAGAATCTTTTAAAATATAATTTAAAAAAGCATCTGCTTGAAAACTTAAGCAAACATAGTTAGTGACAGAGTATTTGAGGCATTAGCTTTGAACTCATAAAGCAGATTTAAACAAAACATAATGCATGCATTAAGACTAGACTATGCCAAAATTATAATAGTGATTTATAAACATAGATAAGTGCTGAATGGGGTATTTATTATTTTTCTCAAAATTTTGGCTCTCAAAGTCCCCAAATAGCATGAATATTAGAGAAGCAAACTAATATTCTAAAGGGACAGACGACTTGACATTACTATGCAGGATTTGCTTGAACATAATTTTCTTCAAGTTGATTAAAAAGCAACCTACCACCTTCCATCATCCCATGCATGAACATAATTGTTTGTTCTTAGTTCTCTCTAGGCTCAAGGTGGAAGACTTTCTGTAACTGCCTAAAGTGACAGGAAGTTATCTACATTCCAGTGATCATCATGGCAAGCAGAAGCACCATGCTACACACTAGTAGGGTCATTTCCTTAACTTGTTTAGTGCACAGTCAGTCCCATAAACTATAAAGTAAATGCACTCTGGTAAGAACCACGTGTTTCTTGTGGGTCAAGCAACTGCCATGGCACCATCACTGGCATCATTTAATGTGTTCTCACCAAGGAGAGCTGGCTGCTTGAGCTGCCTCCGTCTGGAGGGAGATTTCCAGAAGGCAGAAGCTGACAGTGAGTTATCAGAGCCCATCAGAGAGTTAATATTAAGGAATTACAGTGTATCCATCCTCATAGAAGAAATTTTGAAGAATCTATTAACACTTCCCTTGGAAGAGAGAGCATTTGGGTGCTTGTCACACTTGGAGACATTGACAATGAAAGAAATCCTGCAAAAAATCCAACCTAGATATAAAGAATTTTGCTCTTTCTCTAAACATGCTCCTTTTCTCTCAGTTTGGGAGGAATATCAAGAGGGGAGAAGTAGACAACAAAACAAAACCAACAGACAAACAAAACTCCAGGTTTTGACACATCCTCCATTGTGAGCTCACTAGCTGGTTAGACCTCAACTATAGGAGAGAGAAGAAACCTTGAATTAGAAATAAGCTTGAAATTTTGGTCTGGATTTGAAATTTAAGCCCCTGAAGAAAACGGTAATTATCAAAATGCAAATTTGTATTTGTAACTGAATGTGACCCCACAGAAGGGAGACTCTCCTGTGTTCTTATTATCCAGGGACAGAAACAAGAGATGTGATGTAACACCATGGGAGCTGATGAAGGGAGAAAAAATAAAGCAAGTTTTGTTTACATTCCGTTGAGTTCAGAAATTTCAAAATCTGAACAAATTCTAAGAAATTCCAAATGTTTTTAGTGACTTTAAACATTTTAATGTGTTCATCTGTTTTGTGTGAAAAAAATAACATTAGACTCAATTTATAAGTACTGTGATGAAACTAGAATCTAATTTTCCTACAGTCATAATCAGGATAAGAGATAAAACAGTACATGTTTGTGATTCCTAGTTCATTTTTCTGTCTTCTAAATATATTTGACAAGTCTTCTGCTCTGTCTGGTTCCTTATCTCATGTCCTCTCCTTGCATTAAAGGATTAAATCTTTACTGTGGGTCAAGACTTGGTGAATTAAGCCATTGTGCTCACCCTAAAATGTATTGGTATCACGAGTAATATGAGGCATATTTGATACTAGTAATAAGCATATGTCAGGGGATTGAAAATTTCTTTCACATCACATCTTTTTAATCATGTAAGATTAGAGGTTTGAAGTTGTTCAGATCTGGAATAGATGGATGGAGCAGACAAAACAGGAATTCCCTTTCTCTCATGTGTACTTAGGTACTCCGAAGGAAGAACAAAAAGTTCGGACTTTATGGCAATGTGGATTTTAGGAGCATTATGATTAAATAAGCAAGCTAAGCGGAGCTCACAATGCCCACCCTTGAGGCTGAGATTACAAGGCTGAAAGCCACGTTTGCTATTCTCAGAGCAAAGAAGAAAGCAAAGAGGCAGCAGGAAAGAAAACAAGGGAGGAGGAAAGGAAGTGAGTGGGTGGAGGAGAAGGAGATCATAGACAGGCTTTCTGATCATCTTAACCAAATGCTTGTGAATGACACAATTGAGTTTGTACTATAAAATCATGTTTTCTTCTGGCTTCTGAGTGCAGTATGTTCAACTCAAAGGATTTAAAGGTAGAATAAGAGTCCACCCATTTTTATAACAGATTTTAAAATTTCTTTATCCTACTTCTAAATTTTACCCATCTGGTCAAACATAAAATCAGAACCAGGGAAGTCTTTTCACTCCTGAGGTTTATTTTGGATACTTTCTGAGTTTTGATCCCCTTTAGATCCTGCCTTCTCAGTTATTATTTCTGTTTGAGAGAAGCCTGCGGTGCTGTGGTGAAAGCTGCAAAAACCTCTCTAAGTGGAAGAAATGAGTATTAGCCAAGTGCCAAGAACAAAGCTTATTCAAAGCTTATTATGTTTAGATTATGCCCATAGAACAACTTGGTCCCACTCATTTACAGTGGCTGTTCAAATTGATGAGCTGAAATGTTTATATGTGGATATCAGCTCTACTCTGGTTGGTGTCTGTTCTTGGATATTTGCAGAGTTCCCACTTTGAAATACATTTAGATAAAACAAATCCCCATCAGGGCATCTGGCATTGTCCTTTGGCTGTCACTTCCTCAGTCTTTGCTTTTGTTTCTAACTTGTTTAATTCAGGACAGCCCTATCATGGTTTTTATCAGCTCTCTGTGGCTTTCCTCTACTGTGAAAATCAACGTACAACACAACGAAAGCCCTTCCATCTTACACTCCAAAAAGCAGTGCTGTGTGAAGAGGCAAGTCACCAATGAAAGGAATCATGTTCTATCATTTATTAATATTTACCATTGATTTCCAAGGACAAATGAATGTATTTGTGATAATTAACTATATTCGCTCACTCTTACGAACCTTGAATTTTTGAAAGTCCTTTGATAACCAAACAAAATCACTTATTACAAATTTTGTTTCACTTTGGAAAAAAGTAGAGCTAGTGACATTTTAAATTTTTGAAAGGACAAATTGTTGGGTGGGATGAACAATATATCTTTTGTCTCTTTGAATATCTTTATTTCCTCAATCACTATGCAAGCCTTCATATCTGGAAGTTATTCACTAGAGTGGCGGATAATGATGTCATTCATCTCCTGTCTGATTCAGATTTAATATTAGTATGACTTAACCTTATTAAAGAGCACTCTACTTCCGTCATCAATTGCTGTTGTAGTTTCAGTATTGTCCTATTACAAACACAGACTCTAAAATTTTTTTGATCATCCTCCAGCAGTGCTCAAATTACTTCATACTTGACTGTCTACCTCTTAAAAGACAAACCAGGCATTCAAATCTATCATCTAATGTCGTATCTGAAAATGTGTATTCCAAATGTAATAGCAGGTTACTTGTGGATCTGAAGTGTCAGATTACTTCGAAACGGAAGACATGTGACTCATCTTTGGTTAATCACTTTCAGAATTCAAGAACAGAGATGCATCAGGCTGTCCTCCAGCTCATTATGTGAGGTCAGGAGTATATGTCAAACGGGTTTTGTTTGTAAGAAATAAAAGAGACAAAAAGATGTCTGATTTTCAACCAGATAAAACCATCAAAATGGTCAAAACATGGCCTTCATTGATTTAGAAATCAAACTCAAAGCACTATATTTTCACATTTCAGTATGCATAAAGATGATATTTAAAAAATCAAGTTAATTCTATGTTTTCTTACTTATGATCATTTTACCTATAAAATATGAACTATGTACTTCCTTACTAAGTACTACATTGAAAGATTTTTTTTTTCAAAATTGAAGGAGCTTACTTAGGCTTTTTAATTAACTAGAGGAAGACTGTTACAGATTTTGCTTTGTTCCTCTGTCCAAAGTAGTGGTTTCTTAATCAAAAGTTTTGCTACTTTTCATTGTTAAAGATTGCATTATTGAACAATTGGTCTGTAGGAGCCAACAAATATGTAACTTATTATAAGATAGGGATGCTGTGATACATTATAGGGGCTTGACATTATTAAGTAGTTGATATTAATAATATTAAAGGGAAATAACAATATGTATTTGTCTAGCCAAATTTGTGATATTTATATTACAAAATCTCCTTAGCACCAATAGAGAAGCATGACATATTTATCTGCTGCCTTCTTTAGTCACAAAGCAAAACAGAGACTTCTTGCCGTGTTCCTAATCTAAGCAAAATCTAGTTGTAAACCAAGTTACACTGAAATGTCTGCTATATTTGGATCTTAGAATGTTTGCCAAATGTGTGACTTGCTTGTGTATGTTGTTCAGCCAAATGTCAACAAGTATAGTAATATTATACTGAAAACCCTGGCTTTAAGCCTTGTCTTATTTAAGAGCATGTATTTATTATATAAAAAATTTATGTAATCAAGTGTTAGTGAGCATGGTTACTGTAATAAAATTAAATATCACCAATCACAAAGCAGACATTTACACTAAAGTCCTGCTTTATCTGTTAGTAATATTAGAAGTCAGTAAGAAAAAGTCCCCCTTTTAATGATATGGAGACGTCTTCAAAGCCCATAATATACCTGTGATCTTTGTTCTCAGATTTGGGGTCAAAATGCCCACAAGTGCTCACGTACCATGGATAGGTTTTAGAAGTACATCAAAAATTCCCAAACTTAAATGAAGGCTCCAGTAGGAGAACAAAATAACACATTTATTGTCCAAAAAAAAATTCTATTCTTTTAGGGATGGCCAATCTCAGTGTTCACCCACCAACTTGACAACGGGAACAATTAAGAAGATACAGCATCCATCTTGCCAGCCAGACAAGCTGAATCAACATTTTAGATTATTGGAGTAACATGTTTAAATACTATAGCACTCACAGTTTAAAATTTGATGTAAAACATTGCCATGCTTTCTATGTTCGTGAAAGAGTGAGATTGCGTATTTTGACGTACTGGTTTAACATGCTAATGAGATATTAACTTTCTTTATACCAGGAGTTTTTCAGCCTAATTCCAAGGATGGGGCTCAGGGTGTTTCTGAACCTTTTTGAGTGCTTGCAAAGTTTGGATGTGATAAGTTTGTGTATATTTGGTTGAAGGGAGTGGGGAAGTTGGTTAGGAGATCCCTTAAGTGGATTTTGACCCATTCAAAGGCTGAAAATTACTGCTATGTTCCATTCTGTTCTGGTACATGGCCGCTTTCTCTCCTTGTACTCTTCCATCTACTCTGCTAGTGCAGTTTACTGTGTACTAGGCACATATTCTAAATAGCTTGAAATGAAAAGTTCAGCTTTAATTGTTTTTGCCTCATGATGTAATTTAATAGTGATCTGGGTAAATCCTAAAACAGTATTTGTAATAAAGCAACACCCTAATAAAATATCCTTCCATGGAGCTTTGTTAAATATGTCTGCAACAGTGTATTACTTGTTTCTAAAGCCATTTTCTATTTGATATTATATAGATAAGCAAACATTGCCATTCTGATAATTACAGTGAGCTCAAATGTCTCCAGTCTTAGAACAAAACCAGATATAATTCAAGAGTAAGGTTTTTTTTATTAGACCCCTTGAAAATGAACTGCTTCTCCCCCAAAGCCCTACACCAACCTTACCACACAGGTTCACTGTGGTTTGACTTAAAACGTACCTGATGTCTTGTAAGTACAAAATCCATGGGAAAGAGCAGTACTGAGTACTATTTGCATGGTTAGTTGAATATATTACTAACAATACATTTTTAAATTGCCATCACCCTTTTATAACATTATTGCTATTTTTGTTCTCTTTAACCTAGAGATTGGGATTTTTAAAGAATTCTTTGAAGCCCAGTTCATACTTAGTAGAGTTGCCAAAATATTCTACTAAGCTTCACATCCTTATTATAGAGGGTTTTGTAACACTTATCTTCTTAAAAAAATAATTAAATTATCGTAATTTGGACTTAAACAATAAAATATTTTATTAGTTTCACACTTTCCAGCATTCTGACATGACTCTTCTGATTCTTTCCAAATTTAAGGACTTTTCTGATTACACTGGGTCCTCTGGATAATCCAGGAAATTCTCCTTATTTTAAGGCCAGCTGAATAGCAGCCTTAATCTTATCTGTCACCTTAATTCTCCTAGTCTTGTAACGTAACATGTTCACAGGTTCCAGAGACATCTTTGGACGGCAGCTATATGCATCAATATGCCACTAATGCCATTGGGATATGGACATCTTTGGGAGGTCATTATTCTGCCTACTTTGCACTCTGGCACCCAAAGATTCACATCCAATCCACATGCAAAATACATTCATCTTGTCTTACCATCCCCTCAAGTCTCAATATATTACAAAATCAATTCAAAGTCCTAAGTCATATTTACTTTTATCAATTCTATTACATTAAGTAAGAGTTCAGAAATAGAGGAAGTATGGGACGATTCACAATTAAATGATAACAATTTTGCTCAATTTCAAAGACACATTTAGGTCAAATTTCAAAACTGATACTAAGAATATTAGATCCATAAATTGGAGTAGAAATAGACTGGAAATAATGACAGAGGACTAAACTCTTCTGGTATCTCCTAAGGACATGTTCCTTCCAATATAATTTGGAAATCATTATCGGCTACAATAAATTCCGAGCTTAATTTTGGAAATAGGTACCTACTTCCCATCATGAAGAGTATCACATGTAGTGTACACATACTTATAAGAGAATGGCTCTAGGGTACACACTGCACACATGGAATTCTACCACAGCAACTAGAAAACGCCCATCAGTCTAAGTGTATAACCCAACTCAGGAAGTAACCTGATGGGATATTTCTCATCAAGCTTTTCTCGGGGTTTCTTTTCTTCCTCATCTTTGGTTGAACCTGCTCCACTCAGTCCGGCTGCCAGTTCAGTTGTGGTCAGATTTTAAAATATCAGCCACTTGTGAATGGATATTATGGCATAATGACCAAAAGGCCCATGCTATTTTAAATAATCTCGTTTGGCTATGGACAGTGTCTGCTTACTTGACTAGGGTTTTAGATATTGACTAGATGAGCAGGTAGTCATTTAAAAAAACAAATCCTTCAAAAGCGTAAGTGACATTTTTTTCTGTTCTTTGCCATACACCTCGGAACTGCTGTTGATACTCTCTAAGGCTTCATTTATTTTTTATGAGAGAAGTAATATTTTAGAATATTACTTCAGAGAATTGAAAACCAGAGAATTGAAAGTAGGATTATTAATTTAGGACCAACATGCAGGTATCACCCATAGTACAAAGGTGGCTTGGAGATATGGATTGTCTATCATCACCCCATATTCATGGAAACCGGAAATAGCTTCCCTCTGTCATTCCTGACAGTAGCTAATAATTATAATTATTTCTTCTCTGGTTCCAGTTTTGGGAAGGAAACTTGATTTTTTGTAACTCCGTATAATTTCATCAGTTCTCATAACTACCCTGCAATTTAGGTGTTAATTCACTTTGCATAGACACTTCTTTGTTCAAAGTTAACAACAGCAGAGTTGGATTTTGAGGCCAAATTTTTCTAACTTGAAAGCCCATGATTTTTTTTCTTTACTTACCTCTATTTAAAAAAAAAAAGTGTTTGTATGTATTTTATAGCGAGATTATTGTTCTTTCTATGACGCAGGTGAACTGTTAGAACACTCCAATACTCTATCCATCAAATAGGCTTAGCAGTGTCTCCAGAGAACCTGACATTTGTATACATCACAACAAACATTCCTGTGCATGCTTGTGCACTTCATTCACAAGTGGATAGGGTGGCTCTACTGTCATCCAGATGTCCCTTGTCAGCTATCTTTTGAGGGACTTCAATTGTCTTAGCTCTCTCTCCAATACTTAATTGATCAATGAACGCAGCCCAGTTGACATTTGCCTTTGGTCTTTTCAGGTCTTCATTTCCTCTAGGTTATAGGGTTCTGGGAGGACAAACACAGATGTAAAATGCCTCAAACATATCAGGGGTACAAATGATCGACCCGATTTTTTATTTTGACCTTGATAACCTACACAGTGCATGTCGGGTTTCTCTGCTGTGAAATTATTTTTTCCTCTCTACTTACACTGCACTCTTTAGAAGAAGGTCATTGTGCACAGCCCACACTTAAGTGGTGGGAAATTGTTCCAAATACTTGGGATTCTTCTACAAAGATTTGTCTTCTCTCCATTTATTAATTCATTTAATTACTGTTGGTATCCATATGGACTCTGATATTTATTTTATACCTTGAATCGTGGTCCAACACCATTGTATTTTATGGGCCAAATTGTTTCAACTTTGGACACAGGGAGCTCTTTCAGTCAGTCTTTCTGTCTGTCCCTTTGACAGTCTCATCAGTGTCTATATTTATTCTATTATTTAAAAAAATTAGTAGTCTCTAGGATCCCATTTTTAGAAATTTAATGAAATGCATGTGCATGTATAATTAGAATAATATGCATCAATGGTAACAGTAGGTATGTGATTTCAGAGCAATGGTGATGTCAGTGATTCTCTTTGTTTCCATATCTGTTTATTTTGATTATCTATTACTCATGTATAAAAACTAATCATATTGTGTGATTCGAAAAGGAATAAAAATAAGCTGAAAGCCATAAAAACTTCTCTATAAATGAATGAAGCCTGTATCTCCTGGTGGTCGGGATACAGAGCCAATTTTGAAGAGTTTCAGCTGCCCTCTACTGGTCAGCACTTCAGACCCTGGAGGAAAAGCCAGAAAAAGCCTTCCTTTTCTAAAGGCAAGCCTGCCATTTTCTGGGCAGTGACAGTTTCAATATCTCAGGAGTTAAAAACTACTTTGGCCTTTGCTACGAAATCTATAAGCAGATTGAGCTCAAGTACATTCATCAGGGGTCACTCTGTGAACTTAAAAAAGTGCCTCCCACAAATGTCAAGTTCGTGCTGAGGACTGGGACTAGAAATGGATATATGTGAGAGGCGTCCCAGAAAAATAGTGCACAGGCTGACTTGCCCATACGGCACCTCCTGAATCTGATCTAAAGAAAATATCTTCCTGGGTGAGAATACTTGGTCCATGACCTCTCTGCTGAGTATGTGACCACGTCAACTCCAAAGCTTAAATACACAATGCTAAGACTTTTCACTAGAACATCTAAAGGGGGAAAAAAAAAACACATTTATTTTTTGTACTACTGAATTAAGTTTAAACTGTCGACTGTGAATGTGTGAGAAAGGTCAAAAGTTTAGCAAAGGATTTAGCCCAGAGGAAAGTCCATGTCCTGGGTAAATAATTACTGAGCACATTTTCTCCTGCGTGCTAGGTGCCACTAAACAGCTGCTTGTAATACAGCAGCAAACACCCAAAAGCTCTCTGCTCCTGCGGTGCTTATGCTGGTGACCAGGGGGACCAGCAGCAGACTGCAAACACAGTAAGCAAATGGTTTGATTGTGTTACCAAACCTGGGACCGCTGCTTGCCTCTGTAAGTCAATAAGCAAAGAGGCAATGTTGTTATAAAGGACAATTGCTTTTAATCAGAATGCTGGCAATCTGGGGAGATGGTGAGTTTCTGTCCCCCACGACCATCTCCGAAGATTCTGCTCATCTGTGGACGTTTATCAGTGGAAATAGGGGAGTATCCTAGCTGATGAATGAGATACGGGGTCAGAGTCATCACCACACCCCCAGCTCCCAGGCTGCGTGCAGGACTGTCAGTTCTCTGTGAAGTTTCTTTGGATGCTCTCCAGTTCACACATTTCAGTTGTTTGTGAGATTACCGAAGGGGAAGCCGAGGAAGAGATGTGGTCATTCATTAGTTACTGAGTCTCCATTTCTATTTCTTTGATCTGCTGCAGAAAGAAGGACCAACAGGTCAGGCAAGGTGTTGTGTGATTTGAAAGGTGTGCTTAGGTCGGAGACGTGTAGGGTATGGGGGTGCCTGGTTTAAGATTGGTTATAATACAGCTTTTGCTAAGGTGACAAGGAAAGAGGTTTTCTGCTGGGGCGGTTTCCTGCAAAGACCTGCTTGCAATTGGTAGGGGCCAGAAAACAAACAAACAAACAAACAAGAAACCGCCATGGAGTTAGAGCATTGGGAAGGGTGGGGACATGTTACTTTACTAAATAGAGGAGTTGGCACTGGCCTCTTTAAAAAGGTGACATTTAAGCAAAATATGAATAGATGACTGACTGACTGAATGAATGAATGAATGAATAAATAAATAAATAAATAAATAAATAAAATACCAGGACTTTTCAATTTTTTTTTTTCCTTTGAGAATGTCATCTTTTATGTAAAAAATTGCAGTTAATTCGAATTACTCCCAGACTAAAATGCAGACCTTTTCATGAGACCTCTGGGGCTCTGTGAGTTCCAACCTTGGCTTGGTTCTCCAGTCACATCTTTCACCAACCCCCTCTGTATTCACTTTACTCCAGTCACATTGCTTTTACGTAGGTTTTTTTTTTTTTTTTTTTTTTTTTTTAATATACCTTTGATCACCAAGCTCATTCTGCCCTTCAAATCCAAACATCTTCTTTTTCATTTGCCTGGATTCTCCTCTCCCTGCCATACCCGACTCTACCCCATACTCACCCATTGGTTCTCAATTTAAATGCTATTTCCTCAAAGAAGCCTTTTCCTGATCATCCCACCCTCCTCAAATTAACAACTCCCTGTGTTTTCCTTCTAATACTTCTCACTCTTACATTCCAGTATGGATTTGTTGAATTGTTAGGTAGTTAGATAAGTGGGGATACCGGGCAGACAGGTGGAGGAGAGGGAGGATGATCTGGAAGTTGGCGTTATTCCTGCCTCCAGCATAAAGGGGTTTTACTTCTTCTAAATGACTGACAGCAAGAAACCGTTAGAACCGAGTAGCCACAACCGATCGGAGGCAAGAAGGACTTAAACAGACATGACCCGATGTTCATTGTAATACAATAAGCTGTTGAAGTTAACCCCCCTCCCATGGCTTTTTCTGTGTAAACCATGGGTAAGGACATGCGCAAAAGGGACAAACGTGACTAAGCATCCAGGGACTAGAGCTGTCAATCATTCAAAAGATCATCTCTAAGTGAGGGTATAAGAGAAAGTGGAGACAAAGACGTCTGCTTTTCCCCCTTGGGTCAGCCCACCTCCTGTTCTAGGAGAAGAACTTTTCTTTTCCTAAATAAATCTTTTAAAATCTTTCGCTATACAATGCACTACCTCCCCTCTGTAATCTTGTCTGTCAAGTATGAAAGAACTGGTGTCTTTTCCTTTTCCTTTTCCTTTTGGGGTAACAGAATGTTTGCCTCCTCCCACTTCCTGGCCACCCTCCACCGGTCTGTAAGCTCCCTGAGATCAGGGGTTGTGCCTTTATTGTAAACGCTCTTCCCAGCACCTATGTAGTTGGTTCATAATAGTTACTTAATAAATATTTGTTAAAGTAGTGAATAAATTAAGTTCTTTGAGTAGTTTTTTGTTTGTTTATTTGTTTTCTTATGTATGCAAACTTGATTATCTGAACTATTAGGAGGAGACTCATGCAGGCATCCTTCAAAAGTATAAAATTATTTGGTGCCTTCTCAGTCATTAGCTAAATTTGAGTCCTAGATATAAGAAGTCAAATGTGATGGAAGAAGAGATTCTTGATGTTGAGAAGTTTGTCTATATTTTCTTGGAATTTTGTATTTAAATCTGTTCTCTGTGGTGATGGGATTGTAGAAAAGAGAAATGTAGTAGTTTTGAATATATCAGTGATTAATTTGGCATCAGTCTTAAAGGAGAAAAGAGAAGCAGAGGGAGATGGATGGGGAGAGTCCCAAGACAGCGCCTCTTCTGTGTTGCTGGAGGAGGCAACTTTCTAAATTACTTTGAAGGGTCATCGTGTCCCCTTAAATGAAAGGATAATTGCCTGAGCTAGTGCTTAGAAAATCCATTTAAAGGGTTTTTAGGGCAGTGGTCTCAATGCTAACTACACTATAGACTCACTAAGAGAGTTTTTATAAAATGCAGATGCCCAGGCCCCACACCCTAGACTAGTTTTATCAGACTTTCTAAGGGAAAGACATAGGCACTGATAGTTTTAAAAATACCCCAGGTATTGCTAATTTTAATATCAGTGATTACAAGTAGGCAAAGAAACTTAAGAACATTCCTAGCATATGAGAAACAGATCGAGTGATGCATCTCTTACATTCAGGAACCAAAATTTGAATTTGAGATTGTCTAACCACAGTTGAAAACTATTCATTTTGGATGAATAAGATCCAGTGCTGCTGTTCTTGGCACTCTTGGGAGCACCCAACTGCAGCTCTTAATCTTGAGTACGTACACCGGTGGATAACAAATGACTTCTTCCTCGTGCTGGTTCAACTGAGTTACAGCCAGCTTTGTCTCCAAAACTGCATTTGAAGATGAGGCACAGAAAGATCTCTCTGATATCTTCTGCTGTTCAACGTTATGTAAAAAAGGAACATACGTTTGAGAGGAGAAATAAGAGTGATAACCTAACTTTACACAAGTTAGACTTTCTAGTTTGTCCAAAAGTATGACTACAGAGGTCAGACTGCCAAAGAGCCTGTCAAGGAGATGCTTCTAAATGTGAGAAGCAACAATGATGCTTGATTTAGATCACAAATGATGCTTCTCCCCCTTATCCGAGACTGGCTTTCCTTAAAGCTGAAGGATCTACCAGCTATGCTAATGGTATTCAATTTGATCGTAAAATGTTAAAATGAACTAGAATTTGGAGAAAATGCTAATGGTACTTTGAATTCTAGAGAAAATTATTTTCAACACTTTCATTTTACTCAAAATCTCTGCCCACATCTGAACGTATTTCTTGGCAAAGATGATAGCAAGAAGAAGGAAGAAAGGAAAGTAGAAAAATTGTATGTGTGTGACAGGTAGGGGAAAGGCCAGATGATATAAAAATTGTCATTGGTGATATCCAGGAATACCTGAGAGCGTATGAGTATTCAGAAGCCTTGCTATGCCAGGCAGTGAATATTTCATTCTATGGATGATCTATTGGACAAGACATGACTACGGAATTATATATATCATCCTTTACAAGTACATCCTTAAAGGAGATGTTGCCAAAAGCAATGTAGGAGACATTATTTGAGTGTATAAGAATCAACGTTTAGCAAGTACATTAGGATTTCATCAGGTACTTCAGCCTCAACTAAATGCTCTGAAAATTTCTGATGATTGGTGGGGTTGGAAAAATAAAGGGTCATTGCAAACTCAATGAAATCATTAGAATGCAATCTTGTCTAATCCTCCGTGAAAGACTAGTTTTTCCACTTTGGATTTTGTGTCTGGAATTCCTACGACCATCCTTAGACTTGATAATTCACTAGAAGAACTCACAGGAGTCAGAAATTGTTATAGTCATGGTTCTGGTTTATTATAATAAAGAGATACAGAGCAAAATCAGCAAGGGGAAAAGTCAAATGTTGAAGTCAAGAAGAAATCAAGTACAAGCTTTCATATGATGCTTCTCATTGGAGTCACAGGAGATGTTCTTTGTTCCCCCAACAATGGTAGCTGACAACATGAATGAAGAGTTGTCAATTAGGGGAGCTCACCTGAGCCTTGCTGTCCAGGGTTTTTATTAGTGGTCAGTCATGTAAACCTAGAGTCACCACATTAAGCTTCACACATCAGAGAAAAGGTAAGAATTCATCATAAATCACGTCTATAGCATAAACTATCTAGTTGAATTGGTTCAGCATTGTACAAGGCTTCAGGCATGCAAAAGCATCCTTATCATACAAAGCATCCCAAGAGCTCAGTCCTCAGCTTCCAAGAGCCTTCCTAGTGTCAATCCTGAATATAGGTCTTTATTTGAATGTGTAAGGATTGACCAACTGAAATCCAATCTAAGATATTACTATAGGATTTTGAAGAACATGTTTTAGTTTTCTCAGATGGTACTGATACCCAAGTGTTGATGGAAACATGAAGAAGCCTCTGATTGTTGCTCATAAATCCTGTGATAAACCTGGAAAGATTAGGAATTTATTTTATTTTAAATCTTTAGAAAATCACCAAGGGAAGTTGAGCATCAAATATATTTTCATTGTGAAATATTTTTCCATGTATTTTCAGAGGGCCTTTATCTCCTAGAATAAATATGACACAAGACATGGACATATCTACTGGGTGTATTTTCCAGTTATACTTTCAATATGAGGCAGTTTTTAGCTAAGAAAAATATCATCTGCTTTGACAATGCTCTTGAATATATGTTCATTAATCAGGAGTCATTAATTCAGTGCTCTTTTACTAGAAATGCCCAAGATCAAGAAAAAAATCATGAGACCAAGCAGTTACCTATTGGATCACATCTCACATAACAAACTGATGAGGAAGACAAGTGAAATCTGAACTTAAGGATACCAGGCACCAAATACTTGAATATCATCAGATCTCTCTCTACCTCTATCTCTTATTTCTACCTCTCACTGGCTATCAGCTGGATTTTTCCTCCCTAAGTTTTCTCCACTGAGCAGGTAATATGGGCAGCTAAGAAAAGGATTCTTATTGGCCCATACGCTTAACTTTGGACCAATCAATCTCATCAGAGGACACCATCTTTTAAAAGATGGCTCTATAATTAATTTATTTAACCCTGGCCACATTTGGGTAGGAAGTTGTACTGGGTTGAATGGTGGCCTCCCAGAATCTGTGAATGTTACCCTATTTGGGGAAATTGTCTTTCCATATGTAATTAAGGATCTTAAGATGAAGCCAACATCTTGAATTACATAGGTGGGCCCCAAATCCAATGGCAAGCGTCCTTATAGGAGACACACAGGTAAGACACACAGACAAAAGATCAGAAAGCAATGTGAAGACAGATGCAGTGACTGGACTGATGTGGTTGCAAGCCAAGGAACCACCAGAAGCTGGAAGAGGCAAAGGACAGATTTCCCCCTAGAGCCTCCAAAAGGAATGCAGTTTGGACAATCCTTTGCTTCAGACTTCCAGCCTCAAGAACTGTGAGAGAAAACATTTCTGTTATTTTAAGCCACTAAGCTTAACACAGGAGAGTTTTTTAAATTATTATTTTCAAATAACTTTAGATTTACAGAAGTGTCACATGGATCAGAGAGTTTCTACTTATTCTTCACCCATTTCTCTTATGTTAATATCTTACATGATCATGACACATTAATCGAAATTAAGAAATAAATGTTGGTACAACCCTATTAACTAAGCTACAGGCTTTATTCAGATTTCAGGTTTAGAGTGGGGCTGGTCTTTTTTTGTGTTTTAGGATCCACCTTAGGATCCCATGTTGTTTTTGGTCATCATGGCTCCTATTCTCTTCCAGTCTGTGATGGTTATGTCCACCACAGCTGGGATCAGAAAGAGAAAGGGATAAGGAAAAAGGAAGAAAGAATAGGTGGAGATGAAGTCTGTGTGGTATAGAGGTAGTAGTTCCAGGACACACTGAAGACCAAAGAAAACATGGTCATGGATGCTAGAGACCACTACTATGGGCTGAGTGTTTGTGTCCACTTCAAATGTATATGCTGAAACCCTGATCCTCAATGTGATGACATCTGAATATGGAGCCTTTAGGAGGTAATAAGTTTATGGGAGTAGAGCTCTAACGATGGGATTAGTGACCTTATAAGAAGAGACAGTACAAGCTTCCTCTCTCTGTCTCTTTCTCTGTCCTGTGCCATGTAAGGATGCAGTGAGAAGGCAGCCATCTGTGAACTAGGAGGAAGGCCATCACTAAAAACCCAATCACACTGGAACTCTGATCTCAGGCATCCAGAACTATGAGAAATAATTATTTGTTATTTAAGCTACCCTTGATACAGTAATTTATTACAGTGGCTCAAATTGACTACGCCAGGCACCATCTGATTAGAAGGGCCCTAGCTATGTTCTAAGGAAGAGGTTTCTTGCTAGATAAGGCACCCTAGTAACAAGCTCTAGTAAACAAGTGTAAGCATTCATTCAAAGTGATTACATGGGGTGAGCTGGTGACTAGACCTGTTGGACTAGTTTTGATTCATAGAGCATGAATCTGGAGAGTTATCTTTCACATGAGAAGCCCTGTTCATTTCTATAAGGATTGAGCAGTTGACTAAAATTTGCCCCTTATTTATTATCACTCGTCTGTAGTGTTTCCTAAGGTATTTGCTCAACCTGACCTGTTCCGCTCAGGCCTTGTTCAATATAGAGTCTCATCAGTGTCCAGGCCTCATCTCATTGCACCACTGGCTATTTCAGCCTCCCTGGACAGGGGCTGGACAGCGGTTTGGAAGCTGAAGCAACTCCAGTGCCCAGGGAGACTCTGGCCTGCCCAGTTCCTGTTAGGGAGACTACATAACACAATGCTAAGTGTTGGGGATTTCAGACCATTGGGATAAAATATGGTCACTGACAGTCAGGAGAAATGGAGGAGCCAACATATTATTTCTTCACATTTACTCACATCCTCCCTCTCCCTCAAAGAGTCATCTTGGGAAAATATTTCCCTTAGCTTTTCCATAGACTGAGTAACACTCAGCCAACAGCTGTGTATCTTGTGGTCAGTTCAGGAACACACCACCTTGAATGTGATATTTTTTTCCCCCTCAACTTTTGCGACCTGGAATTGCACCTCTTCCCACAGTGTTACCACATCAGCTTTGCTTCAGGCTCTATTTTCTAGGGGGGCTTTAACTCATCACCCTCCACCGCTATACAGACACAAATGTTCTGCCAAGTCACATGCTCATTTCACTGCGGTCAGCAGGAGCAGATGTTCAAGTCCAACTATGTTCATTCCTTCCTTTTGGCGATCTTGGAAGCAGTTAAGAATTTCTGCTCTTGAGCTCTTCTTCCAATTGGGGGCACACATCAAGATGCAGCTGTTGCACCAGGAGCTGCAATTCTGCAGGCCTGCCAACTGGCACATTCCATCATACAGTAAGAATTATCAGGATGTGGAATCCAAATACCAGCTACAGGCATAACTTCATATCCTGACAGTGGTGTGGGTGGCACAAATAAACATGTTTATTTTATTTTTCCTGATGAGCAGAGAATTGAAACTGGTACCTCTGTACAGTCCTTTGCCAAAGGTGGAGTTTGATTTTCTACAAAGACTTGGAGCTACACAATGGAGACTGAGAATTCTGCTGAATGAATTCTAAATATTTGAGAAAAAGTGTTAATAACATGGAGAAGAGTTGAATAGTGTCTCCCCAAATTCAAGTGCATCATCACTTCATGATATCTTATTTGGAAAAAAAAAATTCAAATGCAATTAATTAAGGATTTTCAGATGAAATCATTCTGGATTTAGCTTGAGCCCTAAATCCAGAGAAGAGTGTCCTTATATGATGAGGAAAGGACACAGAAACAAAGGGAGTCATAATGAAGACTGTGTGAAGGTAAAGGCAAAGACTAAAATTATGGTACCACAAGCCAAAGAATGTCAGGACCTACTAGAATCTGGAAAAGGCAAAGAACGATTCTCCCTTTGAGATTTGGAAGGGCTGTGATCCTGCCAACACCTTGATTTCAGACTTCTAGCCTCCAAAACTGTGAGGGAATAAATTTCTGGGTTTTTTTAAGCCACTAATATTATGGTATATTTTTATGGCAGATCTAAGAAACTAAAACAGAACACAGTGGGAAAACCCAAAACAGCAACAGAAAATGTTGATTGTCTAAGAGAACTAAGGAGCAGGAGTGGAGGTAAGGAATGAACAAAAATAGCAAGAAGCTTGATGCTAAGTCATGTCTTTGCCTCACTCCACAGCCTTTACCTACTTACTAGCAGCTAAAAGCAGTCTTTCCATCTGGGTGTCTGGGTCACATGTTTAAAGAGGAGAGCATTTCTTGATGTTAAATATATCGAATTGTGTAACATAGGGTGAGTGATATAGTCTTCCGTGGACATAGGCACCAGTCTTGAAACTAATGCTTTAAATTATGATCTTTCTATCAACTGATTGGAATCTATGTCAATGTATTGCTACTCAATTGGTTGAAATAAATATATTAAGATCCTAGAGGTATTATAAGATTTTTTTGATGGCTGCTTTTGATTACTTGACATCATTGAGTAATGAACAGCTTTAAATTTCTCTCTTAAGTGATGAGTGAAAAAGATTTACTGTAATTTCAGGATTGACATATAACATCGCTAATTGTAGGTCTATTAGTAAATCAAATTTTATATATAATTTTAAGGATCATAGGTACAGGAATTAAAGTTTGAAACCAGTATATAAGACTAAGGCCAATAAATTTTAAGCAATGGTCTAGCTTTAAAATTCTGCCATCTTTAGTGTGAGAAAAAGTATAAATACAGAACAAATTTATAAATTGAAAGTATTGCAGTCTATTACTGATTTACTCTGTAGTCTAACACCTTATACAGTTTAGGTTTTCCCAGCTGTGGACAATCATTTTGTTTCCTCCTAAAGTTTTTGGAGTTTTTTTGGATGTTACAGTAGATACAATGAACCTAAAAATGGACTTATTGGTATCATTGAATGACCTCAGTTTCTTTTATCTGGATCTTCTAACTTTCCCAAGAGCCTCCCATGAAGAAGGCTCTGCATAGCTAGAATATTTCTCCAGTGAGTCAAGTTGTCTCCTGGATAAAAACACCAACAAAGCAAAACAAGCTTACACAAGTGGCAAACTTCACATTGCTGAAGAATGAATGACAGAACCTCAAAGTGTGAATAATGTTTCATTCACAGCTGTTGTGTTCTTTTTGTCTGGTTGGCAAAACATATTAGTTTAGCCTTTACCCACCTATTCTAGCTTGAGCAAAATGCTTTAACGTCTGATGCCTTCAATATATGACTTCAAAATTGCATATTTTTCAATAGATCTTACCCTCCATCCTGCAGTTGTAAAGAAGATGAGGTAGGCAACTGATTAAAATTTACAGATCTTTAATCCAAAATTTCCTTAAAGCCTTCAACGTTTTTGTTAACAAAAGGCTATGTGTAGTCTTTGTAACTATTGTTATACATTATCCAATACTGCCTAAGAACCATTTCTTGACAATGGGTTATTATGGAATTACTAACTTTGAGAATTACGTGTTCTATTATTCTTGTATAGAAGTAAACTCATTTGCAAATAAACATCCCCACATAATCAAAGGGGCTATTCAAGCCCATTCCAAACTCAGTGAAATGCTGATTTATGTTGCAGGAGCCTGCTGATCAAATATGTTGACTTCATAGGTTTTCCTGGCTTGAATGGCCAAGTCCAACCTTTGTAAAATAGAGTTACGTTGCTTGGGTGAAGTTTTCTGACCACAAGATGTAATTGTGATTGTTTTGAATCTTATTGTTTTTCTGTAACTAGGTAACACATACAGGAAAAAGAACTGGTTTCTCCCTATGGTTCATTAAAAAAAAATTTTAAAGTGTGTATGTGTGTGTGTGTTTTACAAAGACTGAGTAGAAATGTGTAGTGTTCTAACTCCTGACATACACAAGTTACAGTAGGCACAGAACCACCAACCAACAAAACAATTGTTTAATATTGTGACTATTTCTTTTTTTCTCTTGGAGGATTATTTTTATCCAAACCATTCCTATCACATTTTCTTTCCACCTCCCTCTGAAAATCATGGGTTGTCTTCACTCATGGATCATCATTTCAAAATAGGGAGGATTCTTCAGGAATGACTTTTAATGTGGTTTTGCCCCCAATGAGTACTCTGTTGAATCACTAACATAAGCTAGGCACTTAAATTTTTATGTCTCATCATTTCCACACTGAGAGCATCAATGAGAAATTACTTATTGTCAAAAGGAATGTGATTTTGACTAAACCATACATTAATTTGATGAAAAGAGAATAGAATCAATATAAAAGTGACATTTCAATACAAGAAAGCTTAGAAGTAGAATATTTTAAAAATCATTCTTTAAGTAAGATTTTAGCCAGAATTCACATATGGATATTTTTAAGACAAAGTTAAGATTAAATAACTAGCAATTTTAAATCTATTTCTCAAATCAGAGTTCTCAATTTTTTTCTCTAAAAATTATTGTCAAACTTATACAACTTCATTTTACATCTAATAGGTGAACCTAAAATTGAAACCTTTTTATAGTAATTGGAAAGGTAAATATAGAAACAGACATTGGCACTAATTATCTTAATGAAATAGCATTTACCTGAATCTTATTGCACTGAACATTTTGAAAGTTACAGTATACATTTAAATTGTACTGAATATAAAATCCATCTAGTCACAGATAGAATCCTCAGTTCTCAGCTACAGACAGCTAATGTCATAGGATAGACACAGGACAGTTAAATTAAGTATAATGTGTTGAGGAAGGATTGGGTTAGAGAAGAAATGAAAAGCTTTACTGCACAAATGGGAACAGAAAAGTAAATACAAGTAGACCTCATTTTATTGTGCATCACTTTATTGCATTTGGCAGGTACTGAATTTTTTACAAATTGAAAGTTTGGCCAACACTGCATCCACCAAATTCATCTATTCCATTTTTCCAACAGCATTTGCTCACTTTGTGTCTCTGTGTCACATTTGGATATATTTTACAGTATTTCTAGCTTTTAAAAAATTATTATTTTATTTGTTATGGTGATCACTGATCTTCAATGTTCCCATTGTAATTGTTTTAGGGAGCCATGGTCACACACATATGAGACAGGTGAACTTATCAATACATGGTGTGTGTGTTTCAACTGCTCACCGACCAGTTGTACTCTGTCTCTGTCCCTGTCCTCAAGCCTCCCTACTCCCTGAGATACAACAATATTGAAATTAGGCCAATTAGGCCAATTAATAACCCTACAATATCCTCTGAGTGTTCAAGTGGAAAAAGAGTCACATGTCTCTCACTTTAAATCAAAAGTTAGAAACGGTCAAGCTTAGTGAGGGAGGCATGTTGAAAGCTAAGACAAGTCAAGAGCTAGGTCTCTTGTGCCAAACAGTTAGCCAAGTTGTGAATGCAAAAGAAAAGTTCTTGAAGGAAATTAAAATGCTACTCCAGTGAACACATAAATGATAAGAAAGCAAAACAGTCTTACTGATGATATGGAGAAAGTTTCAGTGGTCTGGATAGAAGATCAAGCCGACACAATATTGTAAACCGACTATACCTTAATTAAAAAAAAAAAGGAAAAAACAAACAAACAAACAAACAAACAAAGAAACATTAAGCCAGCCACAACATTCCCTTAAACCAAAGTCTAACCCAGGGCAAGGACTTAACTCTCCTCAACTCTGTGAAGGCTGACAGAGGTGAGGAAGCAGCAAAAGAAAATTCTGAAGCTAGCAGAAGTTAGTTCATGAGGTTTAAGAAAAGAAGTCGCCTTCAAAACATCAAGGTGCAAAGTGAAGCAGCAAGTGCTGACGTAGAAGATCTAGCTAAGATCATTAGTGAAGGTGGCTACACTCAACAGCAGACTTTCAATATAGATGCAACAGCCTTCTCTTGGAAGAAGATGCCATCTAGCACTCTCACAGCTGAAAAGGAGAAGCAAATTCTTGACTTCAGAGCCTCAAAGGACAGGCTGACTCTCTTGTTAGGCCCTAATGCAGCGGGTGATGTTGTTGAAGCCAATGCTAATTTACCAACCCCCCAAAACCTAGGGCCCTTAAGAATTATGCTAAATCTACTCTGTCTGTGTTACGTAAATGGAACAACAAAGCCTGGATGACAGCACATCTCTTTACAACATGGTTTACTAAGTATTTTAAGTCCACAGTTGAGACCTACTGCTCAGAAAAAAGATTAATTTTGAAATATTATTGCTCATTGACAATGCACCTCATTACCCAAGAGCTCTGGTGGAGATGTGCAAGGAGATAAATGTTGTTAGCATACCTGTTAACAATATTCTTTCTGCAGGACACAGATCAAGGAGTAATTTTGACTTTCAAGTCTCATTATTTAGGAAATATGTTTTGTAAGACTAAAGCTATGATAGAATGATTCCTCTGTCGCATCTGGGCAAAGTAAATTGAAAACCTTCTGGAAAGAATTCACCATTCTGGATGCCATTGAGAACATTTGTGATTCATGGGAAAAGGTCAAAATGTCAATATTAATGGAAGTTTGGGAAAAGTTGATTACAACCCTTATGGATGGATTTGTGGGGTTTAAGACTTCAGTGAAGGAAGTAACCCCAGATGTGGTGAAAATAGCAATATGATTAGAATTAGAAGTGGACTTGAAGATGTGATGGAATTGCTGCAGTTTTATGGTAAAGCTTTAAAGGATAAAGAGTTGCTCCTTATGAATGAGCAAAGAAAGTGGTTTCTTGAGATGGAAACCATTCCTAGTGAAGATGCTGTGAAGACTGTTGAAATGACAACAAAAGATTTAGGATGTTACATAGATGTGGCTGGTAAAGCTGAAGCAGAATTTGAGAGAATTGACTCCAATTTTAAAATAAGTTCTACTGTGGGTAACATGCTTTCAAACAGCATTGCACACCACAGAGAAATCATTCATGAAAGGAAGAGTCAATCAATGTGGTAAACTTTATCATTGTCTTATTTTAAGAAATTCAGCCACATCTACCCCAACCTTCATCAGCCACAACCCTATCAGTCAGCTGCCGTCAACACTGAGGCAAGATCCTCCACCCACAAAAAGATTATGACTTGTTAAAGGATAGGATGATGGTTACCATTTTTTTAGAAATGAAGAATTTTAAAATTAAGGTATGTACGTTGTTTTTTTAAGACATAATGCTATTGCACACTTAGTAAACAATAGTATTATGTGAACATTACTTTAACATGCACTGGCAGACCTAAAAGTTTGTGTCAATCACTTCATTGCAATATTCACTTCATTGTCTAGAACCAAACTAGAAATATCTTTGAGACATGCTTGTAGAAGGTGGCTAAGTGGAGAAAAGAAGAAAGGGATATTGAAACAACAGAATAAAATATGCAAAGTCCTGGAATCATAAAACAATATAAACCATCCTGCAAAGGCAATAAGGAGATGAAGATGGAGGTGGAGGGGGTGGAGAGAGAGACGGAGAGAGAGGGAGATTCCAACATGGACACAAAATCCCTTCCTAAGAGCCACAACCTCAATTGACCATAGTTTTAGCAGATAAGCCCAACGACTTATGAGGACAAACTTGAGCATTGTTTTGGGTTGGGGAGGTTGTGATCAGGAGTGACATGTTTTGCTCTGCTCCATCATTTTCTGTTTTGAGAGCCAGTCTGTCCACAGATAGCAGAGGAATTGTTGCTCAAGGCCATGGAATAAACTCTGTAGTCTAAGTGGTTGAGACCTTTAATCTAAAAGAAAGTGCCTGAATCCAGCTGGGTAAGTCTGTTTGATTCTGGATGCCTTCAAGAAATCTGATTATAAAGAAAAGAAATGGGGGTGGGAGAGACTGTAATGAAAAATAGAGGTGAGGTTACTAAAAAAGGTTATTTATTAGATTTGTATTGTTCAGTTGGAAGAGTCTTAAGCATGTTTATTGTTTGAAATAAGTCATGAGGAAGAAAAAGACTGAAAAATCAAAGATAAGAGTTGGGTGAAGAGCAAAATTACATGAGGAAAAAGGTGAATGATTTCAGGTGAACATATGACAGAGTTCTCCTAAGTGGAAGAGCTACTGCGGTAACCATCAAAGTGGCAGAGATGGAAGTGGAGGGAAGCGGTGGCTTATGACATCTGTTTTCACCTTGGCATATAAAGCAGAGTTTTTTCCTAAGACTTGAAAGTCATGAAATAGAGCTGAGACTTGAAGTAAAACTTTGACATAGTGTCCAAAAGTTGTGTCTTAGAACGATGAATTTCTCTATTGCTATCAAATGTTTGTAAGGCAAACTTTTATTTTTTCCCTTTGGATAGCTATATTTTCTTAAAACAATTATGTGCTACTTAATTTCATTAAATAAACATTCTTCTTTCCTCATAGAATTCTATTTCTATATACTCTACATATTTTTTTCCTCCAGATTTAATTTAGATCTTTAATTACTTCATCAAAATGACCTTTGGGGTACTTAAATTATTGAGAAGATTTTTAAACATCCAGTTCATAAGTTACATCCACTTCAGTGTAAATGTATAGGTGTTTCTAGAAACATCTTAAGCCCCTCCACAAATATTTTTAATGAACTAAAACAAAATATTTCTGACATGAATCACACAGCATTTGTCTGATATTAAAATTTTACAACATCCATTAGGGAAATACGACCTGTTCTCTACCTGAATATGCTATTCTGAATTTACAGAGGAAATTTCACGTGTGAAAGTTTCATCTCCTGATTCACACTGCCGGACTTATAAGTGGTATTTTACTTAGCAGTGTTGGTTATGAGTCATTTATGCCAAAGAGCTCTTAGTTATAAGGCGTTTTGTACATTCCTGTTTCATGTAAGAAGGAGAGGTGGAGTTAGAATGCACTCACTGAGTGTGCTTCTCCTTTTTAAAGTATATAATTGTGAGTCACTTGTCAGTGAAACTGTCAGTGACACATCTTTAATGACATGTCTTCAGAGCAAGGCAGCTGGGAAACTTTCAGAAAGTAACGTTTTCAGTGAAGTCAATTTTAGGGGATTCTTTTTCACTCCAATACTCATTTTTTATAGTCACTTTATCTTTCAAACTATAACTTCGATGCTATGCACATGTACATATCTAAATATGTATAGATTGTAGAAGTTAGAACATACATTCAAACTATATAAATACACTTAAGTCTGAGGTTCTTAAATCTTCAAAACCAAATTGTTTTTAAACATTATATACGAGATTGTATCTGTTTATAAGTGTCTATATACATGTAAATATTTAAGGTAAAATAATTTAAGTTTTTAAAGAACATGTTCTAGAAATATTAATTGTAATATCAAAGGATCAAATACCATTGCATTATGACATAAAATATTAAAAGTAAATATAACATATCTGCAGCTGCGTTAGATAAGTCTAAATTAAAGACTTTAGTAACTGTTTCTGTAGATTCAGACAAAGAATAAGTGTATTTTTGAATCTTGAATATAAGTGTCCCACTTTGAATATGTTTTCATTGATTTTTATAAAGGATGTTTTGGTAGATGTGTTCTCTGAACCACTTGGCATCAATTCTCTCTTCAGGTAGTAGTAACACTTGTATTTACCTCTCAGGGCTCACGATTTCTTAGAACCATTGCTACCCAGGTTTTGGAGTGTACTAATTATTTAAGCCTGAACAGTCAGAGGAATGCATCTCCCTTACCTAAACGAGGCAGACCAGAGCCAGAGAGAGGGGATCTCGAATGTACCAAATACAGAGAAACACTGAAGCCTACACTTGTGGTAGTTATCCTCAAGTGAATACTTCTGCTAAACTAAATTTCATTTTTATTGCTAACATTCTCTTCTTTATTTTGTGAATTCATATTATTTGGCCTAATTTTAACTGAGATAGCCACATATTCTTATCAAGGTATCTTATTTCTTGAGCTTCATCTTTCTAGATGGAAGGGTTTTCAGCTTGACTAACATTCCTGGCTTCTCTCTAAAAATTGTCATTCACTTCTCTCTACGGGAAAAAAAAAATGACTTAACTAATTGGTAAATTTGGAGGAAGAAACCGAACAAACCTCTACAAACCCCTTTCCTTGTCCTCTTTTCATACCCAGTCTATCTACGGACACACATCTGCATTTGCTCTCTTGTCTTGCATTAACCTTAGTGAGGAGAGCCCCGTCCCTGTGACAGAGATGTACAGTCGCCTTAGCCTTGCCCGTGATTGGAGCAGACACTTTATAATATAGTGGAAAGCTTAAACGTTTAGTCAGGTGTTTAAATCACGTCTCCAATCCAGCTTCTATCAATAATAGACTTTTATTTCAATCTGCATGATCTGATAACTGTCACTTCATGGGCCCTGGTTTGGGAAGGAGAAGAAAGAGATAGTATTAAGTTACCGACATTGAATCCTGCACAGTTGTGGTCACTCCAGCTAGTTAATACCCTATAGATTGGATATGTTCCATTGTAGTGTATGCATAATGGGCCTTCCCCTGTTCTGTGACCTTTTCCTCCCATTAAGAAGCTTCGTACTTTATAGGATTTTTACTATTATTATCACCTTGAGGAATTCTTCTACTGTTTCTTTAATACTGGGTTGGACACTGCCCCTGCTTAGAGGCACAGTACTAAATTTGAGAATTTGTCCCACAATACTTCTATTTACTCTTCTCTTGTCTGTGTCTGCTACCAGTTCTGAAGCTTCTTATCGGCAAAAAATTTCTTCCTGAACATTGTAATACCCACAAGCAAGTATGTAAACAGGCATAGAACAATTACGTGAGAAATGCATTTAAAAAAAGAGGGATTGAAACAGTATGTTGATAGATAGTTGAATATACCTGTGGTCTATAAAGCACTCTTTCATACATTATCATTTTGTATCTTTATAATAGTTCAATTCAAAGAGTAAAATGTATGACATTCTCTTTTTAAAAATAAGGATATGACATCTGTCTAATGTTTTAAATGTATGATTCTATAATGTAATACGATAACAGTGTGTCCTATAAATGAATTTCATTTAGCCTTTGGGACATAGAAAAATACTTTTAAAGTCAGTGGTAAAACAAAAATGTATGTGTTGATGATTCTATAAGTCTGTAATTAGGGCAAGGCTCAGCTGAGACATCGCATGTCTGCTTTGTGTGGTGTCAACGGGGATCACTCATGCACTTGTGGTTACGGGTCAGCCCAGTTGGGTGCTGGTTGGTCCAGAATGGCCTCACTCACACGTCTAGAAGTTGCCTCAGGCTGTCAGCAGGGCCACTACCAGTTCTCTTTCTAGGCTAGCTTGGACTGGTGACTAGTTTTTAACAGTGTGAGAATGCTAATTGCAAAGTTTCTTGAAGCTTGTCATTGAAATCCTACAACAGCGCTTCTACCATGTACTATTAGTCGAAAGGTCTAACCAAATTTGAGAGTGAAGAAACAGACCTTTTGATGGAAGGATCAGCAAAGTCATATTATAGAGGAGCCTGCATACAGAGATTAAAAAAAAAAATTACTGTGGCCACCTTTTGCAATCTACCATAAAATACTCATTGAAGACTAAAAGGATAAAAGAGACTAATATTTACTGAGTGGATGTGGATGCCATATTTCAGGTATTTTACATGTCTTACTTCATTTATTAATCATCATGGAAACTCTATGTGGCATTAGTATGCCTACTTTATAGTTAAGAATACTGAAAAGGTAGAATCTTAATTAACACATCCCAGTGTCCATAGCTAATAACTTGCACAGCCAGCCTTCAGAAATTCAAATCTGCATGATTTCAGAGACTTCTGTCATGCCACAGAAAATAAAGTACAAGTAAAATTAATAAACAATGTAGTAGAGCTAAAAATATTAGGATGAGAATAGTTTACTTATAATAATACTTTTACTAATTATCTATGTCACGAATCACCACAAAACTTAATTCTAAAAAACTATTTATTTAGCTAACAACAAATTTGTGTTTCTGCAGTTTGGGTTAGGCTTAGCTGGACTTAATCATATCTGCAGATAACTGACATTAGCTAAGTAAGATTGTCTCTCGTGATTGGCTAGCTATTGGCTGAAGTCTGAAAAATGACAGAAAAAAAGAAATCCAAATAGCCAACAGGTACCTGAAAAGATGTACAACATTGCTAATCATCAGGAAAATTAAAATCAATGCAGTGAGATATCACCTCATACCTGTTAGAATAACCATCATCAGAAAGTGATAAATGTTGGTGAGGATATGGGAAAAATGGAATCCTTTTGAAATGTTTGTGGGAATAACAATTAATACAGCCACTAAGGAAAAAAGTGTAGAGGCTCCTCAAACAATTAAAAATAGAACTACCATATGATCCAGCAGTCCCACATCTGGGTATGTATCCAAAGGAGATAAAAACAAGATCTCAGGGAGATACCTGTTCACTGCAGCATTATTTATGATAGTCAAGATATGGAAACAATCTAAATGTTCATCAACAGAAGAATCTATCTATCTATCTATCTAAATATATATAGATATAAACAAACACAATAGAATATTATTCAACCTTGAGAAAGAAGGAAATCCTGACATTTGTGACATGGATGGACCTCAAAGGCATTAGGCTAAGTGAAATAGATGAAGACAAATGCATGATATCAATTACATACAGAATCTAAAAAAGTCAAAGAGCAGCATGGTTACCAGGGCTGGGTGGGGGGGCAGTGAAATGGGGAGATGTTAGTTAAACGGTACGAACTTCCAGTTATAACACAAGTGAAGTCTAGAAATCTAATGTGTAGCATGGCACTTATAGTGAACAGTAGTGTGTTATATACTTGATAGTTACTAAGATAGTAAATCTTGCATGTTCTCATCACAAAAATGAAATAGTAATTATGTGACCCAATAGAGGTACTGACTAAAGTTATAGTGGTAATTATTTTGCAATATATAATTGTATCAAGTCAATAGGCTGTACACCATAAATGTATACAATGTTATATGTCAGTTAGATCCTAATTAAGCTGGGAAAAATATTTATTTCTCATAGAGAGGGGTGCCTATAATTAAAATACAGACACTTATGATTACCAGAGGAAAGGGGGTGGGAAGGGATAAATTTGGGAGTCTGAGATTTGCAAATGTTAATCACTATATATAAAAATAGATACAAAACAAATTTCTTCCTGTATAGCACAGGGAAGTATATTCAATATCTTGTAATAACCTTTAAAGTAAAAGAATATGAAAATGAATATATGTATATATATGCATGACTGGGACATTATGCTGTACACCAGAAATTAACACATTGTAACTGACTAGACTTCAATAATAATTAAAAAAAAAAGACACTTGGAAATGTGAAGAGACCAACTAGGATGCTTCAATAATCAACAGCCAAACTGGCAATTCTCTCTACAGATTTTAGTAACTTCAGCTGTTTTGAGGGTCAGCTATGAATCGGATGGAAGTCTAAAACTCTAATAACCAACTCCAACTTCTAACTCAAAGATCTCATGCCATTCTTACTTGCATGCATGTGTTTTCTAGATGCAAATTTCTTGAATGGCTCATTTTCAGTGTACTAATGGGAGCAGAATGGCATTAGTTATTGACTTTGGTGAAATCTCAGGCATTAGGAACTCTGGAGATGGGCCACTGCTCTCTTAAAACTCTTATTATATTCCTAATGCTCTTAACCAAACAGCCAATAGTATCTGAGCTGAAGCTCTTCCAGATTCTCTGTTGGCTATTTCCACTGGAGATCATGCCATCCTAGAGATATCTGGGTACAGTGGTACCTAGTATCTGTCAAGCCACAAGATGAGCAGCAATTATTCAGTATTAGTAACTGGGCTTCTGAGGACCAGAGTGAGGCCACGCCCATAAAGCAGGTCATAAAGCAGGGCCATAAAGTTAAAGAACATGGCAGGGGTTGGGTCTCTCCAGTCTCAGATGCAAACAATCACTTTTGAGTCTGAGAGAAGAGAAGACACAAAGAGAAGTGAAACTCTGGCTATGACAGCAAAGCTGATTCCAAAAATCAGAGGGTGGTGGCTGAATCCTGCTGAGGCGGCTTCCATTAAAGCTAAGACAGTCTCTTCAGTAGAACTATTTTAAGTAATGAGTTGTATTTAAATACACTCATGAGAATTAAACCTCTAGGAGTTACTAATGCTTAACATTTTTTCCCCAAGTTTAAGAAGAGGCTGATGAAGCATGATTCCAACACTAAAGGAGAATAATCCCAATTCATAACAGCATGATTCAGCTGAAAACTGGTCATGGCGCATGGACACAGCTCGTCCTCCACCTCACGCAAAAAACTCTCAAATGTCATGACCCCTCTAAAATACAGTGTTTTTACATATTTGAAAGAATGACTTGTATGTCTTTAAAAGCAATGCTTCTCAGTGTGTCTACTTTTAGAAAATCTGAAATCACCCTTCAAGTATCAACAAGATTAGGATTAAGAAGTGAGATGAAAGAATTAGCCTTAGCTAGGATAGTCTGCAATTCTTAATATGGCTAAAAAGAAAACTTGTCACAAGCAATACAAGATATGATATCACTTAAATGTGGACTCTAAAAAAAAAAGACAAACGAACGTATTTGCAAAGCAGAAACAGACTCCCAGACATAGAGAACTAACTTGTGGTTACCAGGGGGAGAGCGGGGTGGGAGGGGATAAACTGGGAGTTAGAGATTTGCAGATACTGACTGATATATATAGAATGGATAAACAACAAGTTCATGCTGTATAGCACAGGGAAGGATGTTCGCTATCTGGGTGTAACTTATGGTAAAAAAGGATATGAAAACGAATGTATGTATGTTCATGTATGACTGAAGCAGTGTGCTGCACACTAGAAACTGACACAGCATTGTAAACTGCCTATACTTCAATAAAAAAATACAAAAAAGAAATACAAAATAAATGTCTTCATATATATCTATATATCTTTAAAAGTACTCTAAACATTAGCAAGCAATCAAAGGGGAAAGCAATTTATGATAAAAAAATCATCAGATTACCAGAAAGTTTTACTTTACTTTAAAGTTTAAATAATTCATGACAGCATATTATCAAAATGTTCCTTTTATTAAGATCAAAACGTTGCTCAATATACTTTCACTTGAACTTGGATAAATAGAAATGTAACTTCTAAATATGTTTCGCGAGTAAATTAAAATGTCGTTTTCTGTTTTGGTACATGCATATATTTTTGCATTCAGATTTACTGCAGGGAGACATATAAACCAGAGCATAAGTGATCCACAATAAATCACATGCAAAACATGCTATATTGAAGCTTCTATGAGTTCATTTGCTTTGAAGTTGGCTGTAGAACTTTGTGGTTTGGTTCCCATTCAGTAAATATTCCCAGTGTTTACAGAATGCCAAGCAAAATAAAATATGCTGTGGAAGTTTGCTAGAAGAATTGAAAATTTAGGTTAAATCCTTTAGTCTAAATGGAAAATTTTTAAAAAATTCTTGAAAAAAATTTTATGTTTAAGATATATGAAATATAAATAATCAGATACACAAAAGAATCCAATAGAAAGCTTTTTTTTTTAAATGTAAGGGTATTTATAAAAATAAAAACTATTCAAAAAACATTTTTTTTTCATATCCAGAATAATGCTTAATTATCTGTGAAATTTGTAATTCACAAAAATGTATATGTTGCCTTTTATAATTGTAATTATAATGGATTCTACAATACATGCTATGTCACCACTGTTTTCTTCATGTTTACTTTTATTTTCTTTTGGAAAACACTTCACAATCATAATGGCTTTTTGGAATTTTCAGAGGAACTAACGTGTCTTCAGTATTCGGAAATTCTCAAAAATAAAAATACCAATATTAAGAAATCTTCGCTGACAAACGGTAGATTCCTGGATATGCAATGGTCCACAGAACGTGAAAGCCTGCCATCACGTTGCATGCCACATCCTGTCGGAGTGGAGCCACGTGAAGAATTAATTCAGAAGAGGTTGAAAAACTTCCCAGACGCCAGAACATTAACTCCTGAAATTTAAACCAAGTCCTAGGAGTTTCTGGACTGCTCTTTGGACACCATTATACTGAAGCAACATCCAGTGTTTAGTGATGAAGACCACATTAATTTCCAGTAATCGACAAGGAGAAAGGAGTTTAGATGCAATGTTTAGTAAGAACTTCTTTTTTCAAAAATACATTTTCAAATTTTATAATTTCAAAAGAGCACTTTGTGAAAAGGTTTCCTCCTACCATGTCACAATTTCCTTTTTTAAGGGCAGTGTTTCTAACTTCTCATTTGCTCTTTCAGAGTAGATCTATGGATATATAAGTAAATATAAATAAACTATTAGTTTCTCCAGTTTTTTCACAAATTGCATTGCAACACATATAGTTTTTGGCACTTTTTTTAGTTCTGTAATGAATATATCTTTGACAGAGAAAGATATTTTTGTTCCTTTTTTTAACCTATAAATAAATCTTATTTAATCTTGTTTAAAAGATCTTATTTAACTTTTTAAATAAATACATATATCATATTTATCTAGTCAGATAACATTCCATGTGTAAAATTCATTAATTTAAATAGTTTCTTTTGATAAATACTTACTGTCTAAATCTTTGCTATACTGAAAGAAAAAAGCCCTACAATGAATAACCACTATATTGCACATGCACGTGTATATGTTTGTAAGATAATTTCTAAAAATGGTTCTGCTCTTCCACAGGCCATGTGCTTCTTCCCGTCCAGCTGTTATGACCAAATTGCTCTCTGCATAGGTTGTGCCAAAGGGCGCTACTGTCATCCCGTTATGTAAGTGCCTGCTTCCCAAACTCTCAGCACCTGAGTGTGTTATCAATCTTTTAGATCTTGGCCAAGCAACAAAGGGAAAACCAGATAGTCTTGATTGTCTTAGCGTCTATATACCTCAGTGTGGTTAATGCTATGCCTATTTAAAGTGACTTGGCACCTGAGATGAGCCTTGAGGAAGACAAAAGAAAAAAGAATGAAGGAAGGAATTAAGGAAGAAAAGGAGAAACAAAGGAAAGGAAAGAGAAGGGATGGGAAGGGAAGGGAAAAGGGAAGGAAAAAGGTAAAGAAAAGGAGAGGAAAGAGAGGGGAGAGGAGGAAGAAGGAAAGGAAAGGAAAGGAAAGGAAAGGAAAGGAAAGGAAAGGAAAGGAAAGGAAAGGAAAGGAAAGGATAAGAAGAAGGTAGACAGTGATGGAGAGAGAAAGAAATGAAAGAAGCAGAAAGAAGAGAGGGAGGCGGAGGGAGGGAGGAAAGCCCTGTAGCGGGTGTGAAAGAATGAGGAAGGTTTAGCTGAAGCTGCGATTACACAAGTGCAAGGGACAGTGAGTGTTTAGTGGATTGGTGACTTACAGTAGACTTTAAATTGAAAGCATTAGATAATAGCCCTAGAATTTTTTCTCAGCAGAGACATTCCATGATAAGATTAGGATTTAAGAACAATTGGTTAGACAAAGTGAAAAAGGGAGTAAAATGGGCCAGAGAGAGGGGATCAGGCCCTAGCTGTAATCATTGAGTCTTAAGGTGATTACATGTGATGAGAGCCGAATAAACAAACAGCAGATAAAGGAACTTGATGGTTGTATATAGATGAAGGAATGAGTGATGACTTCAAGATTTTTAGTCATATTATATTTTAAAAATTTTGTTTTGTTTTTTTGGGGGGTAATAAGGTTTATTCATTTATTTATTTAATGGAGCTACTGGGGATTGAACCCAGGACCTCATGCATATTAAGCACACACTCTACCACTGAGCTACACCCTCCACCAAAGTCATATCATTTTTACTCTGTTAGAAAACAGTGTTTCTGTTTTTTATGAAAGCAAGGGGAACACGTGATATAATTAGCCAAAGGATATTTTTCCTTCTCTGTCAGTATAATTGACAGAAGAAACTCTTAAACATAATAATTTACCTAAAATATTAAATATACGCAGCCAAAGGACTGACTGGATATATCAGTGGTAAAGTCAGGGAGGCCCTTAGGGGTCTTCAGCCCACTTCGACCCTGATTATCTCCACCCGTAACTTCCTCCCACAACTACTCAAACTAAACCTACATCCTATGTGGAGCAGTGAAGTCACTATACACCTATAGCTTCAAGTTAACCAGCCTAACTCTTCCAGTAACCAAATCGCTGACCTTGAGGCTCTGATACAGAAATTCTTGTGACGTCATTGACCTGTCTCTCTTTGTAGGTAAGATTTGCCTCATCTTACCTAACCTTCATTTATAAAATGTACAATTTATATATAAGGTCTATGAGAACAAGAGTGTTTTCTTCCTCTTTTTTGTATGGCATTTTTCTCAGAACCTAAAATAATGCTGAGCACATCAAAGATACACATTAAATCTAAATATTTAAACATTTAAATATCGGTTAAATGAATCTCTATATGTTGGACACCTAATGGAACACAGGATTGAGAGTAGGAGTCTGGTGCAGACTAAAGAACTCTATTTGTCATTGGAAAATGATTTTCACTCTATTTCTCTTAATGCTACTGAAGAAGCCAAGTAATCTCATCAGTGAATCTGTTGGCCCTGCAGATTGAGAGACTGAGTCCTCCGATGACTTTTGTCTTGTCTTGTGTTTTGTTTTGTTGTATGTGCGTTTTTTTGCAATGTAAGTTTTCAGTATCATTATTTTTGTGTGTTGAATGCCAGCAATCCAGTGGGTTGAGTCAATTTTAAAGCATTTAACTTTGTTTTTCTCTCATGGCTTCTGAGCCCACCCAAGTACGCTGCAATCCAGCAAGGTAGGAAACCCTGCATTTTGTGTGCCAGAGTATTTGGAATTAGTTTAGGGGTACCTGAGTCCAAGTTGACCATTCTTTAAACTCCCAGGCTTAATTGTTTAAGTCTATTGCATACCAAACTCTTAGCTATAAAGATTCATACCCTGTTCACTGGCCTGGCTGTCATTTGAACTTGGAGTTAATACTTTTTCATTTGGGATTAATGAGAAAGCAAAACTATTTGTCAGAAAACTGCCAAGCATGCTAAATTTAAATTTACAACTTCTACTGCAGAAAATGTTCATTTTCTCAGGGCTTTTGGAACCCTGAATTTTCACCTATTCGTATTACACACATTTCCTCCGCAGTTATCCTTCTTGCCTTCCTTCTTTTGGCAAGACTCACCTTGTTGTGAATTTCCTCCACGTGGGCAGAAAGGTTAAAGCAATAAGAACCTGCGGTTGCTGACCTTCCTTGTAACCTGGTTTCTGAAGGCACTTACGTTGACGTGGCAGCCTGATTCTCTAGAGCTTACAGGAAAACTCCGTGCTGCTCCGGAAGCGGCTGTGAGCCAGCGGCTGTGAACTTGTGGCCCAACCACAGGGAATCGGGAACTTCTGAGTTAGAGCCCAGACTCAGCTGAACCTCACGGAGTGATCTCAGGCAACTTACTTAAACATTTGCCTGTCTCTCATTTTCCAGCTGTAAAACGGGGAAAAGTAATACTTCCTCATTCAAGCTAGGCAGTTTGTAAGTTATTCCGGCTATACTTTGGGTTAGTGTTCATGTATTTTTGTTTGTTTGCTTTGTTTTTTAATAACAGCTTTAAGGGCAGAATGGGATTGAAATTTCATTTTTTAAAGATCGCCATATGAAAACTGCAGTACTTTGAAGCGAACTAAATTGTCATGTATATAGAAATTTGCATGAATAACCTTTTTTGAGTCATGCTGTTAACACTCATTAGGTATTTCCCTGATAATTAGAATGTGACTCCAATGAGGACAGGGTTTTTGGGTTATTTTTTATCCTTACTAGATCTCCACAATTTAGAAAAATGCCTACCATATAACAGATGCCCAATAAGTATTTGCTGAATAACTGAATGAACAAATGAAGAAGTGAAAAATTAAAAAAAAAGATTCAAGAATATTCTAGACAAGAATATTCTAGACAAGAGTTCTTGATTTTACTATATACAGGATTTTTCTTAATTAAGCAAGAATTTTATTATATTACATTATAACCATATCAAAACATAACAATTAAATATAAAAATTGAAATTATAAATGTATGATACTATAGAATGTTTTACTCACTTTTTGGGTACATACAATCCTATCCTGTAATAATCTAAGGAACAGAATTTAATTTACAGAATTCCTGCTCTGTATACTTTCATATCTTAAAGATTCATAAAGCATTTATTAATCCTTTTTTCATGACATGCATTGATTCAGAGATGTTATAACAGCAGAGAAAGTTATTTGACAAAAATGTATAAGGAAGTTATTTGATTGGAAGAGATATTTTTGGAATGTGAAAAGGATGAAAAAATTTATACAAAAGAAAGCTGTAAAATTAGGCATTGACAAAATGCCAGAATACACTTCTAAAATCATTTTATTTGATGGCAAAATCCATTTTTTTGTTATTTATAAGTGTTGTCTTAATATTTTAAAATAATTTTACATTTACCCAGTTGGCCTCTGGAATTTTCACTTTTTAATCAATTTCCGTAGTATTGTAAAGTTGATTAAAAAGTGAATCAGTTAGAGAAGGGTCTCAAGTTAGAAACCAACTAAGTAAGGAGAAAAAAGGAAGCTAAAGGGAAGAGGCCTACAAAATATATGAACAATTAGATACAGTTTTTAGCTTTTACTTTACCATAATCTTTCAGTGGTTCTAAAGGAAAAACATTATAGTGGTGGAGATTAGATTGAAATAAGGAGAGAATTTCTTATCCTTTTACTTGAAAACAATGTGTTTGTCAGCCTGAGTACATATTCTTTTCCTGTGGGAATTCAAGAATTGCATTGGTAATGACTCATTTACTGGGGGGTGGGGGGACTGACCCAAGTGAGGTGGGGGTTTAAGTTACATGAACTTGCCATAATTCTTAATGAGCACTAAAGAAAAACCCTCTTTGATGTAGATATGTTTTAAAAATATTCTAGGAGGGAAGATTGCTGTTGACATTTTGCCCTGAACATAAATGACTTTCAAAAAATACTCGGGTTCTTATTAAACTTCTTTTCTTTTCTGTGTTCTTTAACGTTCTTCTGAATACAGTGGCTAAAAGCCTCCATCGAGTGCTAATGCCTTTAACAACCCTCATCTCCAGTTAACCTTTTTTTAATAATAAGCAAGGATATTTAGAAACAATCCTTGCATGTGTTTTCTATTGCTGCTGTAACAAACCGCCTCAGACGTAGTGCTTTCAACAACACCAGTTTATGATCTCACAGTTCTGAAGGTCGGAAGTCTGGGTGGGCTCGCTGGATCCTCTGCTCTGGGTTCACAAGGCCAAAAACAAGGTGTTGGGAAGCCAGGGCTTTTATCTGGAAGCTCTGAAGGAGAATCTACCTCAAAGCTCATTTTAGTTCCAAGCAGAATCCAGTTCTTTGTGCTTGTAGGATTGAGGTCCCCGTCTCCTTGCTGGCTGTCACCTGGGGCCTGCTTTTAGCTTCTAAAGGCTTCTCTCTGGCCTTTGCATGGACATCTGCATCTCAGAATCAGCGACAGGACAGCAAATCCTTCTCACACTTGGAACCCCTCCGTCTCCTCTAGTTTTTCCTCCAGCCAGGGAAAGTTTTTAATTTTAAGGGCTCATGTGATTAGACTGAACCACCCTCCATAACTCAGGATAATCTCCTCCTCTTCCTAATCATGTCCACATTTTTTTTTTTATCGTTTAATATAACTTAGTCACAGGTTGAGGGGGTGCATATCTCCAGAAAGCCATTCTTCCTGTCACGTTCCTGAATCTACTAATCGGTAGAAATGTTAGAATAAATGGACCAAAAATACTTGTCATAACCTAGAGATAACAAACTTGGAATATTAATAAAAAACCATGGAATACAAAAGACATTTTAGACACAGGAAATGCTGGGGCTAATACTTGGGGAGACTTGACTTGGCTTGAATGGTGAGGAGATTTTTCCCTAAGTGATGAAGTAAGAAAGATGTAGGTCATTCAAGTAATCTGGATAGAACAATAAAAATTTAGGGGCAAACCTTAAAGGAGTTATAAAAAATGAAGCATGCTGGAGCCTTTACACCAAAGAATTGGAGGAACTGGATTCCATGGTGACCAGAACTAGTGATTGCAAATCATTTATTAGAAGTTAAGCATAATACTACTAAAAATTCACATTGGCCTATTGCTGTATAACTTTAAAAATGCTTTTAGTCAAAAAAAGTACTGTATGATGTAGTCCATAATTTTCTTGGAATTTTACTCTTACTTTTGTGTTTTAGCCAAAACACTGAACATAAAATACATGCATTCAGCCATTCAATTTTCTGAGGATTTAAGTAGCACATTTATTTTATCAAGAGAAGATGCACCTCTCAATAAATACACTAGAATACCTCAAGTATAGAAAAATTACATAACTACCTCTCAGATAAAGACTTTTGAAGTGATTTGCACGGTCTTGGGTAAGAATGTGCCCATCTGTTTCAATGTCCAAAAAGTCCTCTTTGAGGATTATAAATTCTGTAGGCATCTTGGTAGAGGAACATCACGTTGGCAGTCAAGAGAGCACTTGCATATGCATATCATATTTAGAGATGTTTTTCTTTAAGGTTATCTTTCTAATCTTGCTGTACCATTATAATACTTTCCTGGCTTCCCAACTGGATTTGATATTCTTTTGTGCTAAAAGGTGATTCATAAGCCTGGTTCCCCAGAGTCTGCTCACCCATAAATAAATTGAACATTTTAAGCAACCTACCCTGATAATGTAGAGGTTCAGACCCAAGGCTTGATCTCATCCATTTTCCCAAGTTGTAGATACGCAGCTGAGTTAATCCGGATACAGATTTTTAAAAAAAAAAAATCATCTCTGAATTTAATAAGAAACTTGAAAATTAGAAGAATGAGATGATCCTTCTATCAGAATTCTGGCCAACTGAGATCATAATCTAGCTTAATTGAGTGGATTCTAATCCTGCTTCACCAAATAACTACTTTTTTTTTTTTCTTTTTTGCTTCCCTGCTTGCTTCATGGTTTTAAATCCAGCTCATTGGTTTCCGTCTTGGACACAGTGTCCTTGTGTTACTGTTACTGGTTGTGGTACCTGGCTGGTAGATTTTTAAGTGTATCATGCACAGGTGAGAAACCTGTGATGCTCCCATTTTTAATGACTATTTTGAAAGAACACTTTTACTTTCTGCTACTTCTCTCCCTTCTCGCTGCTTCCTAAATAAAGCAGGCTCATTCCGACTGCAAGACCTTGTTTCCTCCTTTCTGAAATGCGCAGTCCGTGACCATCACATGACTGCTTTGCTGTCCCTCAGAATCAGTTTAGTTGCCACCTCCTAGGAGTTCTATTCTGTCCACCACATATAAAGTATACACCCATCTCTACAGTGTCACTTCAGTCCAGCTTAGACCTAGTCACTTGTCTCCTTCATCTTTTAAAAGTTTCCTATTTATTTATTGTTATCTCCTGTTATAGTAATATTAATGAAAGGAAAGATAAATAGGCGGGAATATATAATTTCGGCCTTCCATTTCTGAACTTTCCTCAAGACAAGGTGATATGGCTAACCTCTAATTCCATATTTCTACTATTGGTCCATTAGAACACACGTTCAAAACAAAACGTTTCTAGCTCAACTTTGGATATGGATATGATATAAACAATACCCTAAGGCAGTAATGTCTCTGGCTGCTTCCAAATCCCATTGCCATTTTCCACCCTCTGCATTCTCCAGTTGCCCTGTAGGGCTCTTATCAAGATCCATTCTCCCATGTTACCACCCTGGGTTTGCAACTTATTTTTTACCCACTACCTTCTCATCAATGGCTGACATTGGAAAGAAGTTGAGGTCTCTATGCTGATGTATCAATGAGCCCCTGGCCAGAGTGTTAAGCCTCCTCTAGTATTTCAAACATCGTATGTTTTCTTCACATAAGTTATTCACTATCATATCATAGACTGTCATATTTTCCAAGAAATACTCTGTAATGGTTACAGTTCAAGGCAAAGCTGATGTGAGAGTGATTTCTGAGAAGAGGGTTCATTTTTTTTAACTTTTCACAAACATCAATCTGAAAACAGTTACAGAAACCCTGGGGACAAACAGGCTGACACTTTTCCATTGCTCATCACCTCATGGAAGCTGCAGCAGACGGCCACCCCACAAGTCACAGGCATGAGTTTTCTGTGGTCATTGCCAGAGCACCATCTTTCTGGAGACTTCTGTTGTTTATATGACTTCTGTATGCATTTTTGGTTGCTGTGTAGGAAATGGAGTTGTTGTCAATGCTTTTCTTTGATTTAGCAAATACACAATATGTCCTTGGGAAGTCAGAGATTCCTTTTGAGTTTTTAAAGAAGAGATTCAGTGTATTCAGAACCCTGGAATCCATTTCCAAAGCCTCAGAAGGTAGGGGGAAAGGGTGTAACCACTGGCCACAGACTGGTTCCTGTTAGGATGGGTGAGAGAGAGGGGGGAGCTTGACTTTCTATTTCAGAGTTTAAAACAATTTTCCGAGGAAAAATATCTTTTCAAAATCCTTTGAAGTATCCAGGGAGTTTTTCCTCCTTAGTGATTATTCTACAAAGGTAAGGGGATGATTCAGCCAAATCTGTGCTTTTTCATTTGGATAAACTTTTGGTGGCCTCTACTGAAAGTTTTGAGCTTCCAACATTTTGCACTCTCTGCCCAGCTGTTATATTATCAAAATGTACTTTTAGAAAATATTCTGGGAAGATAAGTCCTTCTAAGTACTTCTGTAACAAGTGTCTCTATAAAACTGAATAGCAATAGTAGCATTAAAAACATTAGAAATGCATGTTTGCACTAATAAAGGGAAGATCTGCGTTGCCTCCTAATTGTAGTTATTTTCCAAAATAAATTTGAGCTTCAGATGTGTTTGCTTAAGGGTGTGATGGAACTAATATTCTTCCTTTTGTGGTAAAAAATTACTTGAACACTGTCTGTGTGTGGTTTTTCTTTTCTTTTCAAAGGAAGTACATTCTAACCATTGCTTAATATCTGGCAGTCATTTAAGCAAAAGAAAGAATCATTTCATATTCTTTGCATCATTTTCCATCCAAATAATAATATCAAAATACCCAGACACTGGTTATGAAAATATAGAAATTGTGACAACAGCCAATTAGTTCCCAGAAAGTCTTACAGTTTCATAAAATTTTCCATAATAATCATGCATTGGAAAAATCTCCTGATACAAACACGAGTCATAGTAAGGCTAATAGGTCAAATGAACCTAAACTCTCTTCTTATTTCCAAGAAAGAAAGCACATAGTCTCAAACAGCATTCACAGAACAAGAATGACAAAAATCAATATATAGTCAATACATAATAATTGTGTGATAGGCATGTTATTATATTCATATTTACATGAAGGGATTGTTGAAAGCCCCAAATATTTCAGCAGCCAGTGTATCTCTGGCCTGAGGTAGGTTGCAGGAGGGGAAATTCACACTGTTTTCCAAATTGTTTCAGTGCAACTATCTAGTTGCTTCCAGGACTGATCAATGGTTCCTATAAGATTGTGCCTTGGAAGGGATCACCTCTTAGACAATATACTTTCCTTCTGACTCTGTGTGGTGGAGATGAATAGGAAAAGGGAAATTTTAGGATTGAGAAGCTGATTTGTTTCCCAACCTTCCTTTCTTAGAGTAACTTTGAGGATTTAAATAAATACCTTGTAAAGTTAAATAATATATGTTCTGCCTACAGAATACTTTGTAAATGTTATATTAATATTAATGGCTAGACTTGTATTTTTCAGCAGCTGTATTTCTAGCCTCCAGCAGTGAGATGCTATCGTAAGTCCTTTCTCACATGTTTAGTGAAAGTCATCACTTTTAAAAGAACTTTTCATGAATGACATTCCTCTTGACCACTTCACACCTAGTATTTTGGGTCTCAGTTCTTGGTCAGCCATTCTGTTAATTTGGCGTGAACGAAATAAATAGCTGGTTTAAGATCCTGCTAAGTTGGACCAAGTTAACTCCTCCTCTCTCTCATCCTCTCTCTCTCTTACTCAACACAAATATACCATTTGTTTTCTATTGAGATATTGACTAAGACAATATTGGGACAAAAGCAGAAATATGCTGTACATAAAGATTTTCATTTAAATAATAATGCAAATATTTTCATTTCTGAAAATATTCCCTATGTAGACTAGTTCTATTTTTTTCCACAGTACTCTTTATTCAAATAAAATCTCAAAAGCAAATGAAATGCAAAAATCCTAGGCCTCATTTATGATTGACTACACACTTTTTTATATTACCAGATATGTTGACAAGAGATCCACTGATTTGAGCAGATTAAACATGAGTCATCAAAGAGCATCCCCATTTGTGTTTGGGACCCAGAATGGTGCCCTGACATGCACCCAAATCCAAACACTTAGCTACTGGGAAAAGACTGAAAACAACAATTTATATGTATCAAAACTTCCATATCTCTGTCTTTTAGGTGTGTGAAAAGATCACGATATTTTGTCCCAAAGACAGTTGTTGTAGTCATTTGACTTGATTTGGTCAATGGAATTAGAACAGAAGTGGCATGTTACTGCATCTGGAAGAAGCAGTGAGCCTGTTGGCCATTTGTTAAGCTGCCGCCTTTCTCCAGTGCTTGAAAAATCATAGAAGCACACATCAAAATGAAGTTTCTACCATCATGGGTCCTTGAATAATTTCAAAAGTAGAGTCCCTCTGTCAAAATAGTATGTTTTAAAGTAGTCGTAATAGTAGTAATATTTAGGATCTGTAAGTAATACACTTTGCTCTGTCAATTTACTGAGTTTGAGAAATGTTTTTGCTATTTCAACACAATTTTGCCTATCCTGACGGGTCATAACTATCATCACCACCAAATATCCACACCTCTTCTCTCTTTTTTCTCTCCAACTCGATACCCCCTTGGCCATAAAATGGTTACAGATGCCACCAGCTATTATGTGACCTCCTATGTTCTGCACATGGAGCGCAAATATCCAATCCCCACCTTGTGGCTAGAGCCTACACAGAGGAAGAGGAGACGGCCCTCTTCCAAACACTGCGTCACTTGGACAGCCAAAGAACTCTGCTGGCTTTTCATTTTTACAGCATTTGTTTCTAATAACTTTGTTAGCTTTGGTCATTGTTCTTGGCCTGGTTATTTTGAAACTTTCACCTATCTTCAAGATGCTAAATTCCAATTATGAGACTAACCAAAGGAAAATATACTGTATAATTTTTCCCACTCTCCTATGCTATTTCTTGTCTCACACACACACACACACACACAAACCTCTCTTTTGTTCAGTTACAAAGCAATATTCACATGCTAATCAATGAATGCAAACATTGGTTTGAGGTGAGAGTTGGCAGACAGGATATTTACACTAGTGTATTCTGAGCCCCACCTCACCAATCCCAAAAATACTGCATCCCAACAATAAAAAGGATAATCTGGAACCTGATGCCACTCTTTCTTCTTCCTGTTCTGCTAGAGGCTGGATAGGACTTCACACCCAACAGACTATAAAAGCTTTTAAACTGAATGAGTAATATCTCATTGTAGCTGGGAATTATTATTTAGTTTCATCAATTCTTTACTGTTAGATTAGAGTGTTTACAATACTTTGCCTTTCTATGGAATGTTAATACATTTTAGGGAGTACTTCCACTGTATGTTAATATCCCAGCTTGCACAAAGTTATAATTTTAAGCATAAGCATAAACATGAAAACCTCAGATTGGAATGGTCTCTGTCCATTACTTGCTTATAGTTTATATATTTTTTTAAAAAGTTGTATTCATAGCATAATATATTTTATGATACATTTTATTCATTAAAAAGAAACAAAGCCTAGCAGAAAAACATAATTTGACTCTCTTATTTCATGAGTAATGATATAAGCCACAGATTAGTCAACATGGCTGGCATTGGATAGTAATGTAAAGCTGTGATGTCAAAGGGCCTTTGATCTAACTTCCCCAATACTTTGAAATCTATTGCACATGTCTTTTATTATAGGTAAGTGAAATATTATGTTTTCATACACTATTAGATGCATGTGTGTTTATGTGAGTATGTAGGACACGTTCAGAGAAGATAATAATCAACCTGTGCAGAGAGAGGTTATTCTTTATAGCAATCGGTAAATTCCTATCGAGGGGTGTGGGGTGGTGGAGGGGACTAGACAGATGTAGTAGAAAAGCGTTGCCTTAATTGCTTCCCTGACAATGGCTCCCGGAGCCCTTCTGTTCCCAGCATCTTTGAGAAGGAACATGTGTTTCTCTCCATCTGCTTTTACCTTTCCAGTAACTCTTTCTTAGAAGGAAAGTTAGGCTGCCATTTCTTGTTCTTTTCCCATCTACTTTCTATGTTCCAGAAACTTCTTAGGATTTCCTCCTTGTTTGTGACACAGTTTCTTATTTTAGCCCTATTATTGAAAAATTTAGAATACAATATTTTATTGGCATTTCAAATTTTGGGGGCAGAGGTATGTGTTCAATCTGCCATCCAAATCCAATCTGAAGCCAATTTTGAAAAGATTCGGTAAACCTTTCAGCAAAGAGAGTTGTATTTTAAATCTATAGAATTTCCACCTACTAAATTTATGAAAATATATTTGAGGCCAGTAACGCTGGTAGAATATATTTAAAATAGACATTTGATTTTTTAAATATTGTATTGATACAAATAAATTGACTTTTTAGATTCATGGAATTCATTCAAGGATTTTGTTCTAAAATGTGCTCTTTTCCATAATACATTTTATTGATTAACTTAATATTTGCTATATTTCACGTATTCAAATATTTGTAGAGGTTGTACAATTGACATAATATGCTATGATATACACATGAGTGTGAAATAGACACATTAATACTGCTAGCTAATATTTATTGAACACTTAACATGTAAAAGCATTGCACTAACCATTTTATAAGCTCTTTCTCATGCAATATTTACCAGCCAATCTCGGAGATAGAAATAATTACTAGCTTTATTTTGCATGAAAAATAGTGGAATTTTAGTGTAACAAGTCTTAAAAATATCTATGTACAAAGGCCAGTGATAATAAAAATGAGGGAATCAAAGTTTGCATAAAGAAACACATAAGACCTGGATCTTATACAATGAGGATTTGTCAAACAAAAGATGAATGAGAGTAAAAGCTATTTCAGAGGAAAAGGGAAGGGAATCATCTTTACAGAGGCTCAAATGCTTATCAATATTTCAATGTGGTTTGATTAAAGAGTGCCAAGAAATACTGGAGGTGATGCTGGCCGTATTCAGAGCGTGGATTCGAACTGTATTTACACACGAGGAAGAAGCCATAAAAAAATATTATGGCAGTAACTCTATTAGACTGGAATTTTAGAATAAAAACTGGTGCTTTATACACAACTTAATACAGTTTATTTTAAATCTTTTGCTTTTCTTTTTTGGCAAAAGGTTAGGCATTTTTGAAGTGCTTATCATGTTCTAGATCTTAATAATTTCCTAAGTTACTCTGTATCATGTGATTTCCAACAAGTTAATAGACTAAATAGGAATAAACTCATTTTAAAAATGAAGCATGTGAGGCCCAGAAAGGATAAACAAATTGCTCACAACCACATGGTTTATAAGTGGTGGGTCCAGGATGTGAAACTATCAGACTCTAAAACTTGGCCACTACTTATCAGAAGCCAGCAGAGATTGGAGCCCATAACGTATTCTAGAACATACTTATACATGGTTAGTATCCACTAGATATTTGAAAAAAATGAATAAAAAAGTTGTCTAATATACAAAATGTACTTTATTTCATGGTAATAAATTACCATGTAATTTAGCATGGCGAAAGACAAGTAAAAAGAATTAGCTGCAATCAGCTGGCTATTTTTTTAAGTTTTTTTTCTTAAATGGAGGCACTGGGGATTGAACCCAAGACCTCATGCATGCAAACATGCACTCTACCACTGAGCTACACCCTCCTCCTAATTGGCTGTTATTTATAGCTTACTTTAAATCATAAAATGCTATAAATAGGCAGAAAAAATATCCTCAAAAGTGCTCTAACATTATCCATATTTGAGAGTAAATAATTTTACTTCTGGAACAAAGCTAACTCAGAGCATTTATGCTCATAACTGGCTTTCTGATTTTCAAATGTTTAGGTCATGAATTTTGGTCCCATCATTTGTTTTTGTTTGCACTTCCTTTTATCATTGCATTGGCCATTTAAATCTCATGTTTTAGAGTGACCTTCCTTCTGTTAACCACCTCCCCATTAGATGTGGGAAAGCTTTAATATTGCCAGATGATTTCCCTATATTTGTATAACCAACTGCTTGTGAATTTTGTGGTGCTGGACATCTACAAATAGTGAGCATCTGGTGAAACACTTCAGACTGAAAGAAATTTCATTTTCAACAATCATCTGAGTGGCCTGGTTCTCTTTCTCTTCTCCAAGTTACATATACTGACCCTAAAAATGTAACTGTAAATGTATTTAAAGGAAATTGTAGCATGCTTTATTTTTATATCCAATGTCTTGCACTGGAGCAGCAAGCCAAAGACCAGAGTGGTACTAGGAAAATTCCTGGAAAATATGAACGTGAGACTCTTATCTTATATAGTCATGTTGGCCATTATTGGTCAAAGCCACCGAGAGCAAGGCATAGATGTGAAAGAATTTCCAGAGCTCCAGCCTGCAAGTCAGACATGCCCAATAACCATGTTCTGAGACCACTTAAGTTACTCACAAGCTCACCTTAAAAGGTTAATCCCTTAGTGAATATTTTAGCCCATGGGACTATAAGAATTTGTAAGAATTTTGTTTGTTTTGTTGCATATTTTTAATAATACCACTTCCACCAACAGTGCTCCAACAAAGCCCCCAATATCCACCAAGAACCACTACACAATAATCACCATACCACCCCCACCCCCACTAACATCATCTCCCAAGACGAGCAGCAGCACAAATACCATCATCATTACTACCATCACCACCACCGACACCATGACAATTAACACCACCAACAACAATGAGAAAACAACTCGGTGTATTTCCCCATGAACAGTAATATTTGGTGAGAATGTCAAGGTTCCTTTTCCCCTCTATTCTGCCCTACAATCTCTAAATGTGAAAAACTTAGCCTTTGTTTCATTAGGCTATCAAAATATCAAATAATGTTGTAAGACACCAGGAGAATCATTAAAAAGCATTTATTCCTGCATTAAACAGAACTGTTTTTCACTCCTATTGATCCAATTTTTATAGAAAACCAACAACATCTACTCTGTGTCAGATCAGGTTTAGCTGGCAGCCACAAAACAGCATTTAGCCTAACTTTAAAGCATAGAAATAAATATTGCACATATTCATGTAGTTCCGATAGCAGTATAAGAATGTGATGTATGTTTAATAATAAAAATCCTTAGGTTTTGTTTTGAGAAACTTAGCGACATACAGGAGGTGGTTATTAGCATACTGAGAGCATTTGTCAGTGTTATTAACTAGTATTTGAAGGTACATTAAATTTTAGGCTCATTTTATTTTAATTAAGGCATAAGATATGTTGAAAAGGAAAATGTTAAACTTAGCATCAGTGATAAGCACAAATGTCATGTGGTTGAATAGTTAAGAAATGACACTGCACACATATATTTATGAATGTCAATTGACTTGACATTTTAAACAAAGTCTTAAATCTCAGTTTAAGGATGAAGAACATAGTTAAATACTTTTATTTTTATCATGTATTTTATTTTTTGGAAATGTTCTAGATTTACTGAAAAATGATGAGTATTGTCTAAGGAGTTCTCGTAACTCTATACACAGATTCCCTTACTATTTTTATCTTACAGTTTTATGGAATGTTTGTCAAAATTAATAAACCAATATAGGTATGTAACTATACTAGAAGCTATACTTTATGGAGACTTCCTTGGTTTTTATCTAATGCCCTTTATGTTTCAGGATCCTATTCAAGTTACCACAGTACATTTAGCTGTCATGTCTCCTTAAAATCTTTTTGGCTGTGATGGTTTATCAGGCGTCCCGTGTTTTGATGCTCTTGGTGGTTCTGAGGTGTACTGCTCAGCTGGGTAGCTGGAGCCCTCTGTTCGAACTTGATGCTTTTTTCCATGGTTAGACCATGGCTTTGGGTGTCTGAGAGGAAGACCACACAGGAGAAGCACCATTTTCATCACAACATAGCAAAGGCGTATACTATCAACACAACTTTTCAGCACTGACATTGCCCTTGATCAACATCGAGGGCTGGGGTGGTGCTTTGTCAGCTGTCCCCATTGTAAAGTGACTCCCTTCGCCTTTCCTTATTGTACCTTTTGGAAGGAAGTCATTATGCATAGCCTTTACTTAGGAAATGAGATATTATGCTGCCCTTCCACGAGGCAGCATATCTGCATAAATTATTTGAAATTCTTCAGCGTGAGAGGTTTGTCTCCTCTCCCGTTTATTTATCCATTCATTTAAGTATAACATTATAGCTGCACGGATGTTGATTTTATGTTTTGGATTTTAATCCAATCCTACTTATTTATTTCCTTGTTCAAATTGTTCTATCTTTAGCCATGGAGAGCTATTTCAGTTGGTCCCCGTGTCTCTTTAACATACCCTTATCATTGTGTGTGGGTGGTGTGTGTGTGTTTTGAGTACTTTCTTACTTTCTGGAACTACAAAATACTCCAGATTGATCTTGTATCTTTCCTCCTCCAGTCCTAAAATCAGCCGTGTATCTAAGGAGCCCTGGTTTCTTTGGTTGAAGATTGGTATTATAATTGAAGGTCTGCGAGCAACGGTGCCCAGTACTACAAGGGTGTCTTTGCTTCTAGGCCCTCTCAGCTTTCAGAACAGGGGAATATATGTATAAATAGTAACTTGTGTGTATACACATGTCTACAACTATTTCTATGTGATAACTTCTGTACTAAGCTAACCATGAGTTCATACTGATATATTCAAATGCAATTCATTATCAAATGGATCATTCTAGCCTCTTCCCTTTGGTTACCTGCAACCTCCCACACCAACAAGGAGAAATTTGGATCCCACTGTCCCCATCCATTTACATCCTTGTTCAGTGTCTAGTATACATGTACGGTGGTTTCATAATTTCGATTGCATACCATGATGGGGAAAAAACTGCATCAATTAGATTATAGTGCATACATACAGTTCCTTTTTTCTTTAGTCAGAGATTCCACTTGTTTCCCAAGTTACTTAGGTCGGCATCTTTCCCTACAACCCCATTCAGTGAGGCTGTTTAGAGACTTGTAATAAAATCAGATTATCTTGTCGCTGTCAGTATTTAATCCTGGGATCCTCTGAACTCCTAAATCATTCTTGAAATTTGCAGACATTAGGATTTACTCTTGTTCTGTAAACTTTATGCATTTTAACAAATGCACAGTGTTGTGTATCCACCATTGTAGTGCCATAACAGAACAGTTACACTGCCCTAAAAACACCCTCATGCTTTATCCAAACATCATTCTCTCCTGCCTCTTGAAATCTAAATTTATTCATCTGCTATAATCATGAAATACATTGTTCCGGTTATTATTTTAAACATGTTCATATCATCAAGAATAAAAATTAGAACATTTATTGTACTCTTATTTTCTGACATTTTCCTTTCTTTATATAGATTTGAGCATCACATCTATATGCTTTTCATTCTCCCTGAATAATTTTCTTTTGATATTTTTTTAAGGACAAGTCTGTTAATTATGAATAGGCTAAGCTTTTGGGTTTTTTGAGTAAGTCTTTATTTCACCTTGTCTTCTAAGGTATAATTTTGTTTGACAAAGGATTCTGGATTGGTAGCTCTTTTCCTTTAAATAAATTAATTTTGTCACCCCACTACTTTTTTGTATGTTTTCTGATGAGAAGTTCAATATAAGTCTTATTCTTTTCCTCCATAGATAAGGTGATATTTCTCTTTCCTTTTTCAAGATTTTATCATCTTGATTTTCTTCAATTTGAATACATTACGTTTAGTGTAAATTTTTCAGTATTTAATCTACTTGATATTCTCTGAGTTTCTTAGATCTATTATTTGTGTTTGTCACTGATTTTGGAAAATCCTTGGCCATTTTTGTTTCAAATATCTCTCCTGCTCCATTCGATATTTTCTCCTTTTGGTATTCTAATCACATAGAAGTTACATTCTTTGAAATTGTCCTATGGCTCTTAGATATTCTGTCTTTTGTTTTTTTTTTTTTTGTTTGTTTGTTTTTTTTGGCCCCCTATTCCTTTTCCTCTCTACAGCTAAATTTGAGAAGTTCTTAGTGGCATATATTCCAGCTCACTGATTTTTTCCTTGGCTGTGTCCAGTCTACTGATGAGATGATCAAAGGCATTCTTCAAACCTATTGCAGTGTTTTTGATTTCTAACATTTCTTCTTAATTCTTTCTTAGTGTTTCCATCTGTTTGTTTGTATTACCCATCTGTTCTTCCATGTTGTCAATTTTTTCCATTAGAGTTTATAATGTGTTAATCATTGCTATTTTAAATTCTGTCTGATAATTTCAACATCTGTTTTATATCTGTCTGTTCTTGATGTTTGCCTTGTCTCTTCAGACTGTGTTTTTTCTTGTCTTTTAGCATGCTTTGTAATTTTGTTGAAGTTTGGACATGATGCATTGAGTAAATAGGTCTTTGGTGTAATGGTTTATGTTACTCTTGCTAGGAGTTCGCTTTGCTTAATATTTCCACAGGTTGTAGGTGCCAACGGCTTCAAATTCCTCTGGTGTTTTAGATTTTGTCTCTCATGTTGTCTCTGAGGTTTGCTAAGAGCTCTTTCTTAGATACAGTCTGCATCCTGCAGGTTTTTCATCTGTAATCAGCTGTTACTAACCTGAAAATCTATTGGTATTAGAGTAGGATGTGGAGAAGTGTTCTATAATCTTATGTTTAAATCTCAGTATTTAAATTGGCTTGTAACCCTGAACTGTGACTTTAACTAGTGTTTAACTCCCCTGCTCTTAGGTTAAACAAAAAGCCTGTTGGTGCTAAAGTCAAGCAAGTTCTCTTCCTATACATCAGACAAAGCTCTAGTAAAATCCATTTCTGAGAGAGTTGGCCTTTGTTACAAACAATGTTTTGAGTGTATTTCTCATGGCCCCATCTCCCATCCTGCCAGAGCCACATTCAATCTTTCTGGACTCTTCGCTATAAGAATCTGGTAAGGTTTTTGGAAGTAGAAGCCATAAAAGTCCCAAGAATCTGGTCCACAAGTTTTTCTCCGTTTTATGCTAGTCTGCAGTCAGCCTCCAGCAATTTGTCAAAATTCCCACTCAAGTTTTCCTACCAGCTTTTGGCTTGAGTAGTGTCTACCCCAAGTTAGGAGACATTGCTCTGACTCTCAGATTTGCTATCTCTTCAGATTATAAAGTTGTGTTTTGTCCTGTTATCATATTTCTCTAAGTCCAAGAAAAGTCATTGGCTTTTAGTTTACTTATTTTTTCTTATTGTAACTATGCAGTGATGACTCCCAAGCTTTTTATATATTAGCTCTAACATCAGAACACCCTTTCTTTTTACTATTGTTAGTATTGTATTGGCAAATGTGCTACAGAAGATAACAAGATATTACATGCTTTGAGATATTTCCATTATAGCAGTTTTTATACAAGTTGACATTAGTAATAACTGATTAAATTTAAGACAAAAGTCAATACTTCATCATCATCAAGTAAACAGACATAAGACTTTTAAAAATGAAACTTAAAATATATTCACATTTGTTGGATTAACACGTATTATGCTAATATGTACTGTCTTCAAATTATTTAAATATCAAAGACCATATAAATGTATTATAAATAGAATTCTTATAAGAATGTTAATATAAAGGTGAATTTCATAAATCTACTAAATTTTTTTTTCTAAAATATTTAGTCCTGAAAGAGTGACATGCTTAACTTTATTTGATGATAATGGGGACATTTTTATTAACCTTTGTAAGATGACTTTTATTTTGGGAGACATTAGAAAATTATATTTATAGGCACACCTCATTTTATTGGGCTTTTCTCTATTATGTTTGTAGATATTGTGTTTTTACACTTTGTGTCACAGTTTGGTAATTCTCACAATATTTCAGACTTTTCATTTTTATTGTATTTGTTATGGTGACCTGCCATCAGTGATATTTGATGTTACTATTGCAATTGTTTTAGAGCACCATGAACCTCAAGCATATAAAATGGTGAACTTAATAGATTATTGAAATTACAATAAAAGATTTAGAATACCACATCAATTTAGTTGATAAAGCAGCAACAGGGTTTGAGACCTAAACAAACATCTCTCCAATGAAGGCATACAGAGGGCCAGTAGGCATATGAAATGGTGCTCAATATTACTGATTATCAGAGAAATACAAATCAAAACTACAATGAGGTGTCACCTCACACTGGTCAGAATGGCCATCATTAAAAAGTCCACAAATACTGGAGAAGGTGTGGAGAAAGGGAACCCTCCTACACTGTTGGAGGGAATGTAACCACTATGGAAAACAGTATGGAATTTCCTCAAAAAAAAATAGAGATACCATCTGATTCAGCAATCCCACTCCTGGGCGTATATCCAGAGAAAAATCTAATTTGAAAAGATACATGCACCCCAATGTTCATAGCAGCACTATTTATTTACAATAGCCAAGACATGGAAGCAACCTAAATGTCCATTGGTAGATGATTGGATATATATATGTGTGTATACACACACACACACACAATGGAATACTACTCAGCTATAAAAAATAATGAAATAATGCCATTTGCTGCAACATGTATGAACCTAAAGATTATCATATTAAGTGAAGTAAGTCAGACATAGAAAGATAAATATCATATGATATCACTTATACATGGAATCTAAAAAATGATACAAATAAACTTATTTAAAAAACAGAAACAGACTCACAGGCATAGAAAACAAACTTATGGTTACCAGAGGGGAAAGTGGAGGAGAGATAAATGAAGAATTTGGGATTAGAAGACACAAACTAGTATACATAAAATAGATAATCAACAAGGACCTACTGTGTAGCACAGGAAACTGTATTCAATATCCCATAATAATCTATAATAAAAAAGAATACGATAAACAATATATATATATGACTGAATCACTCTGCAGTACAACAGAAACTAACACAAGTTGTAAATCAACTATACTTCAATTAAAAAATAAATAAATTTAAAAAAATAAAAGGGAAGAGGGTGTGGCTGATTGTTACATACTTCTTGGTGCCAGCTAGACTGTGGAGGAGATGTGATAATCCTTTGTTCTTACAGCGGTCCATGTTGGTCAGGTCACAATGTTCCTGTAAATCTCCAACAAGACAAATGTTATTTTCTGTTCTGTAGCTTTTTGTCTCTATGTGAATGAAAAGTGTTATGGGTTTACAGGTTAAGCCTAGAGGCAGAAACTTGACAAGGGGCTAGATGTATATTTCAGGCTGTAGGCAACATTCTTTTAGATAAAGATCCAGAGCTAACATGACTAAGCACAGGAAACAGAGCACAAAGGTTAGAGCTAAAGGAACAGACCCAATATAGAGTCAGGTTTGTTCTTCTGTTACAAGAGGAAGAGTTAATTGATGCAGCAAACTTCATTGTCTCACTTTAAGAAACTGCCACAGCCACACCAGCCTTCAGCCATCACCACCCTAATCGGTCACCAGTCATTAACACTGAGGCAAGACCCTCCAATAACAAAAAGATCACTACGCCCTGAAGGCTCAGATGGTGGGCAGAATGTTTTATTTAACAATAAAGTATTTTTAAATTAAGGTATGTACACTTTCTAAGACAATGCTATTGTTAGAGCAGGCAGATAGCTAGATATGAGAAGAGAAAGGTGGATACAGACCAAATGGCAGGAATTGTGCAGAAAGGAGGGGCACAAGCCAAATGCAGAAAAACATACATCATGTAAGCACCAGGGGTCCCTAGGCAGAGAAAGAAAAGCAGGAATCTTTGGGCTGATAAGGGGCCACACTTTTGGCCTGGAGACCAACAAAGAAATGTCAGAAAAGACAGGAATTTCCAGTGTCCAAATGTAACCTTTTGCTCATTATGCCCTCATCTCAATAAAATTAGTCATGCAGATCAGAAGTACCCATCAAGCACCGATGCCATGACACTTCTGATCCAGACTAAATAAGGACAAAAATCCCTTCTCCCTTTGGGAAGGTGGACTTGGGATGATAATCAGGAAATATGAACCCAAGCCCTTCCCTCCTCAATGACTATTCCACCCATTCATTTCTACACCCTATGAAAGTAACTTGCCAAAGAAACTCAGGGCAGCTTCTCACCTGAGCCTGCCTGCTTTCCTCTTGAGAGTGTACTATCCATCCTTTAATAAATCCTCACTTTACTTTTTTGACCACTGTGTCTTGTCTCTGAATTCCTTCTGGGATGGGACAAGAATCTGGAACACCAGTTGCCTCCACCGGCAACACAATTGCATACTTAAGACTACAGTATAGTGTAAACATAACCTTTATACACTCTGGGAAACCAGGAGTTTCAAATGATTTGCTTTATTTATTCATTTATTTTATCATGGTGGTCTGGAACCACACTTACGATATCTCCCACGTATGCCTCTATATGTGTGTGTGTATATACATATACAATCAGAAAATGTAATAATTATGTTGCACTGAATATATTTATCTAATTAAGAAATTAGAAAACAATATGTTTTATATATCTAAATCAGAGGTCAGCAAAACTGGCTTTTGGACCAAATCCAGCCCACAGCCTTTTTTTTTTTTTTTTTTTTGGTAAACAAAGCTTTATTGAAACACAGGCACCTCATTTATTTACATATTGTCTATGACTGCTTTCAAGTTTAAAATAACAGAGTTTATTTATGACAGAGACCTATAGACCACAAGGCTAGAATATTTATTATCTATTTATTAATTTTAAAATCAATTATTAATTATTTTATTTATTTTATTAATTTATTAATATTAATATTTATTTATTTTTTTACAGAAAAAGTTTGCCTGTCAGTACTTTAGATGCATCCTGATTTAACACAATATGATATCAGAATTTAATGTTTTGGCATGGAATATATTTTAATTAATTAATAATTGAGACTTAATTGAAAAAGTCTTGAAATTTCTGATAACATATTTATGTTGCCAAAAATGTATAATTATACCTGAGTTTTTATTTGACTAACTTATATTTTGATCAATTTAGGCAATACTGGCACATTAGATCTGGTTTTAAAGTATGTTAAATTCTTTTTATTTATACGCATAAATAATTATCACGTTAGATGTAGCAGAAGCAAACAGTATTAATATGAGTTATTTAAAGAAGCCTGTATTTTACATTAAAATCCATAAAATAAAACATTTGAGTATCTTCCTTAGCATTAAACATGTGTTAAACACTGTATAAAATTTGTTTTAATGTGTTGTGCCAGGAGAGTTGGGCTTAAGAACTTTGGTTTAATTTATGATCTTTTTTCTCTAATATTTAATAGGTGGAAAAGAATGATATTAGTTTATTTGTTTTATTTATTGGTATGATTTCTTTTGAAGCACCAGCATGATAAATAAACAAATTGAAAAGGGACTTCTGGACACTACTTTCCACAGAAAGTTAAAAAATCAAGTGTGACTTGAATCCTGGGCTCAGGGGTCACTTAGTGTTTATCCTGATTTGTAACAAGTGTGCATGTGACAATAGCAATCTGTACTTGTCATGCAGTTTGAGCTTCCATTTAGGTTGGTGGATACTGTGAAAATGTATTGATTGAAAGAGGGAAGCAGTTAATAGGCAGAGTATGGTTCAGTCATAAACAACACTTTTATGGAGACAAAAGTTCACTAGTCTGGTCTCACTCTAAAAAATACTCAAACAACCCAAGGAATTTAAAAAACAGCAAAATTCCAACCCGGACTCAGTCTCCACTCAAAATTCACGATGGCTTTCCTGAAATTCATGACTGTAACTAAGGATAAGGGCTTTCAAACAAGGTAGGCAAGGGTATCGGAAATTTCTTCAATGATAACTCGCTTCAATCCATTTGTTTTAAATGTTGCTAAAACCTAATATATGTTCTGTTCCACACAACACAAAAATATCAATTTACTTTCCAAAATTCCATTACCTAAAAGACTATGAATATTTTAAAAAGTAACTTTGAAACAAATATTTCATATAGTTACATTCTGTTTCTATTCTTCTCCTATCTACATCAACTTAATGCATTGCATATTGACATAGAGGCTGCTTTTTGAGGTAAACACAATTTATGTGAATTGGGAATCACACACTCCTTCTCATCCAAAGTTCCCTGGAGGCTGCAGCAATAATCTTTCCCAGATACCACCCAGTCCCTTGTTGTCCAAACCAGTACAGAATTTGGTGAAACCAAAGGCTTTGTAGATTGCATAGCCCACCTACAAAAAAAAAAAAAAAAAACACCAGTCCTTCATCCTCATTTTGTCAGAATTGCTCGATGTGTTCATAAGTCCCATCAAAATAGTTACTGCCTTTATGGAGTGTCTGTCCTTTGATCAAACAGAAGAAGGCTATTTTTGGTAAAAATTGTTCTTTATCGCCACTCCAAGCACACTGAAGAAGCAACTGCCTACAGAAAGCAGCAACGTTGCCGTGGCAATTTCTAACAACGCCCTCTATAACACTGAGGAGTCTTCCACTTTGACATGATGGAAAATGTAACTCAAATTGGTTCAAACAATAAAATGGATTTACTGGCCTATCCATCAAGAGAGTTCAAAGGCTCATGTTTTGTTGGATTTTGTTGCTTTGCTACCTCATCAGGAAGCAGGGTTCTTTAATGAGTCTCCTCTGCCTTCCGTAATGAGCCTTGTTTATCCTAAGGCGGCTTTCTTCTGGGAAGGAGGGTAACCACAGAGGTACGCAGATTCCCACGCTGCACCACCTCAAAAGATACAGACAGAGCGTGCTGTTCTAGAAATACCTTCTCCAGTCTCACTTGCTGAGCTTTGATAAATCCCGTGGCTGCTGATTAACATCATGCCAGTTAGCTCACCTTTGCCATTTATATTCCATCATAAAATACAGATTGTGGGAAGGACGCACGGACACTAAAAAAGTATAATTATCCAGAAACAGTGTTATGAATGTGAAGGAAGTATTGGGAATGTCCCTGACACACTAAATCATCAATTGATACCCATAACGTAACTATACATTTATAGTAACACCTAACGTATAAAAAGTGTTCAATAAATAACTGTTGAATGAATGTATAAAAGAGTGAAAATCGGAGGAGGGAGATGAATTTGGCTTTGGACAATTTGACTGGTGCATCCTATGAAATAAAAATACTTATAGGCAATTTAATACTAAAGTCATTGTGATGAGTAGCTCAAACAAACAACATGGAAGGAATTGTTCAGGGAAAGTGTAAAAATTGAGAAGAAGAAAAATCTAAGGACAACATTTTATGGAATGGCAACTTTTAAGCCTTGAGCAGTGCCCGAAAAAAGAAAAGTGATTACAGACACAAAATGACAATAAGTGTGATTAAAGTCAAAGGAACTAAAAAAGGGATTGCAAAAGAGTCTGTGTTGTTAAATGCCCTAGAGACTAAGTTGGATAAAAACTTGGATTGGTAAGAAGAGGTTCTTGGGGAGATAGTAAGGCAGGTTTAGAGGAATTGTTGGAATGAAAGCCAAGTTACAACACATGGAGGATTCAATGGGAAAGAATGAGGTGGAAACCCTGAGCACAGATTGTAGGCTTATTACTCTTGGCTCTTAGAGGAAGAAGAGGTACAGAGAGATGACTAGGCGTGGAGCAGGGAGTAAGGGATTGCAATGTTCTCTGTTAATATGAGGGGAAAACCTACATCTGCCAAAGAAAAAGAAGTCAATAATAAGGGAGCATTTGAAGGTACACCAAAAGATACTATATGGGATGAGGCTCTGGAAAAGAGAGAAATTGTCTTCAATCCTAGTAGGCTGAATATCAACAAGAATATTTATTTTATTAAAATTTATCAAATGCTCTCTCATTATCAGTTTTCCTGATGAAACTGTTAGCCTTGAGTGTTATTAAAGATTCAGTCACTTCCTTAAAGGACCTCCTTCAAGCTGAAAGCTTTAAATAAAATGATGTGAAGGAAAAGGTATACAATATATTAAAAGTATTTTCTTTTGCAAGGAGATGACTAACAGAAGAAGAGCAGGTACCATTTGTGGTGGTGGTCTTGTTGCCTTCACGTCCTCTGCCTGTGAGAGGACCAAAGGGAAGCCAAAGTCCTGCCCAAAGGCTCACCGGGTATAGTGATCCAGTCTTGGTGGGAGCAACAGCGAGGTCTCTGGCTCTTCTCTCCACTAGTTTTCCATGACTAAGTGACGATGTCTCCAGGGAAAGGACACTTCAGAATCTGCTGGGAATTCAGCTTCACACCAGTGAATTGTAGTTACCGGAGTGTATCATTGAGGGTACACAGAATTAACTCAACTCACAAGAAGGCTAACGCTATAAAACAGAAAAGGTTGGAATGTTTTACTTGCAAACAATAAATAGCCTCTTGGCAAAGAGAAAACTCACCTCTTGCTGTTAACAGCAAGAAAGACCCTAGGGATTGCAATGATGGTTCAATAACTAAGCACTGAAACCAAGTAGAAATCAAAAAGAGAGGAAAGGTAGGGGGCCTGGGGAATAGGGGTGTCCTCATACCATGTAAATACTTAATATATTTGCTCACCAATCATTCCCTAGGTCTTAACCCTTAATCTTAACCCTGGCCACCCACTTAAATCTTCTGAAGGGTGTTTAAAAATACGTATGCCTGAACCATTTGACCCAGTGAGATTTTAGATTTATTTCTTGTATATTTGTTTCGATTCTTTGGTTTTAGAATTTTATTATAAGCCTTCTAGATAGTGCTAGTGTGCACACAGGGTAACAAAATTTTGGTAGAATAGTTAGAAAGTCCTCGGCCTTGTGATCTATTGGTAGGATGAAACCCATCTAAATTCAGACTGTGCAGTATTAGAGCACCAAGAACCTCCCATCACACTTCTGTCTTTGGCCAGAGGCATATTTGGTCACTTTTTAAATTTTGTAAAAAGTGATGTGGGAGGAAAAGTGCAAATCTATGAAGAGAATAAAGAAACCTAAATACATATCCAAGGATGTAGTTATTTTGAACATCAAGAAGATCTTTAAAGCATTCTGAAAGATGCCTGAAAATTGTTTTCTCTCTTTAACCAGCCTTAGTGCAGTTTGTTTCATGGAAACTGGAGATCACAAAGAGGAAAACTTCCTGATTCTAAATTTCCCACAGCAATGAGGTAATCCACCAGCATAACATAGATGTTTTGAATAGATCATTCTATACTAATATTTAAGTTTATTTCTCCTAACATGGAGAATCATTTATATTTCTTATTCCAGGGTAAGCATTCAATAATGTAGTAAAGAAAATTTTATGTAGTTTAAAAAATATATCCTACAGATCATACTTGCCATAGCTGTTTTTCAAAATGTAGTAGTTAAACTTTAACGTTTTTTTAAAGATACACTGTAATCAACAAATTCAATAGTTTTTGAGTACCAGTCTATATAAGGAGGGATGCTAGAGAAAGACATATAGCATAAATAATGCATGTTAAAGAATGACACGTGAGTTAAATAATGTAAAGAAATAGGAAATAAAACAAAAATATTAGCGCATTTCATGATTGATCCACATATTCTAAAAGGTTGTATTACAAATGTAGATGAAGGAAAAATTGCTCTGGTCTTGAGTACAGTAGAGATTCTAATAAGTTTTGACATATGGATATGATATTCCAGGGAGAGAAGAGCATGGCAAAGGGAGGGACAACATGTGTGTTTTGGAAAGGCAATGGGAGCAAAAAAATCTATAAATTAAGTACTGGAAATTACAGAGATCAGTCATCAAGAAATTAGGTTTTTCTATAGAAGAATGTTAGAGAGTGGAGAAAGAAAGAAATAGTGAAATTAAAAGTCAGAGGAAGAGCATGTAATTTACTGAACAAATGCTAAGAAATTTCACTGGCCATGTGTCTTTTAAGCCCTAAAAATTCATTAAAACATTTTGAGAAAAGAATAACTTCTGCAAGTAGTAAGTTTTAGCTCAAAACTTAGAACAAAGAAAATACTCAGATTCTACCATCACATTTTCTGTGACTTCTCTAATGGACATTGTGCTGCCAGAGAATATGTTCTTGTTTCGCACAGGAAAGAACTCAAAAGCCAGGCATAGTAAAATGAAAGTCAGTTTATTCAGGGAGATGCATGCTCCATAGAAAGAGTGCGGGCCACCTCAAAAAGCAAGAGAGGCAGCTCTAGGAGATACACATTTCATGGACAGAACGCAATCCGTCTCACTCAGAAGGGAGAGTGTACAGGAGGTGTGGGGGTGGTTTGTTGTTATGGGCTGGATAATTGAATGTGCTGATGAGTGGGAGGATTATTCTAACTATTTTGGGAAAGGGGCTGGTATTTCCAGGAATTGGGCTCTGCCCACAATTTGGCCTTTTATGGTCAGCCCAGAAGCTGTCATGGCGCCAGTGGGTGTGTCATTTAGCTGATTTACTACCATGAGCCTATCATGAGGCTCAAGGTCTACTGGAAGTGGAATCTTCCACTATATTGGTTTTAATCAGTGTGTCCTGTCCTCAATAGCTGTGTCATTCCTTCAGTGGTTGTGCTCTGCCCACTTCTCTCCTATCTCAATGGTACTTTTTAACTCTGAGATGAACTTGTTGTAGGGTTAGCAAATGCACGTTCTTGAAAAGGAACTTAAAGAATCCTGTGTTAGAATGTTCTCATCTCCTTCTTTGGGTCACAACCGAAATGAAGCACTCCTAAAAAGGCTATGATATAGGTTTCATTTGGTTCTAAAATAGTTTCCTAATGTCAGCATTACAGTGTTATACCAGAATGGGGTGATTTATCCAAAACATTAAATTTTACAGCAACATTTTTGCCAGTTTATTCTGAAGTCTTGGACATTATTTTCTCAGGATATATCTTTTTCTCTAGTATGATTTTCAAGCAAATAACAGTAAGAAATAATGTAGGGGCTGTCTTTTAAGATCTCTTTTCTCAAAACTCTTACAAAAGATGTTTTGGGTTAACTGTATTTGGTCTAATGGCAATTTCTTAAAGTTCTTCCTCAGACTGGAGAAGTAAAACAAATCTAGAGACAGAGAGGAATGAAATACTGACTTCTTTCTTTGAAGTAGGTGATGGTCATTTTTTATTCTAGAATAGTTGATCACAACACCGTTATTTCTCACAGAGTGCAACTGTGAGGGGCACTTATCATTTGAAAGACTTAAGGACCAGTAGCTTATATGTTGCATAGGAACCCGTTAAAAATGTAAATTATCCCACCTCAACCCAGATCTATTGAATAAGAATCTGTACTCTGAAGTGTCCAGAGGTGATTGGTATGTACATCCATATTTACATAAAAGTTTGAGAACACAGTCATAGTCTAGTCAGTGTGTGAGCATATGAACTAAATTGTTCTTTTAGGGAGCTAATGAGAAGGAAGAAATCTTGCTCTTTGAGATAGCTTCTAGAACTGTCTCTCTCTCTTCTCTCTGTATTTGTGCAAAGAAGCATATACCATTCCCCACAAGGTTATTGGCAGTCATCTTGGGAGTACAGTGGCAAGCTTGCCTTAGGATAAATCTTCCACTGGAATCTAGAATAGTGAGAAAGGAAAAGGAACTCAATAACATTTTTGAATTTCCAAATCAACCAGCCCAGAAGAGAGAACCACCTCTGGGCATCTAATTTTTGGAGCCAATAATTTTTCCTGGTTGTTAGAGCCAAATTGAGTTCTGTTTCTTCCAGCTAAAGTCACAACATGTTAGCTGATATAATGTCACTAAAGTGTTTACTTAAAAATAGTTCATTTGCAGATATTAGGGTCTAAAATTTTAGTAGAAAATTTTAAAGAAAAGATATACACATGCACTGCTAATCTGTGCAAGAATATTTGCATATTTGGTTTTCCTTCATTCAGAGAGAAATAATATTTTGAATTACTCATTAACATACAACTTTTTCGATTCCTCACACTTATATTTTCTTGTACTTGTAACCTCCAATTCAGACAGTGAGGGTATCCTATATTCACTAACCTCAGGGAAAGTTTGTTACTTACTAGAGAAGTACAAATTTCAGAAATGCCTTCTTTGGGAAAAATCTTGGCTTCAAATCAAACATTATTTTCTGATTCAGAACACATTTTGGCTGCTAATAGGCACCAATATCTCCAGCCTAGCAAACACTGAGAGTCATGGGTTCTGAAAGCAAAGAAATCTTGTACATTTATAAATTTTACACTGAGCTTTATTTTTACATTTGTGTATTATTCATTTAGTTTTTAAAAAATATTCTTTTCACCTCAAAGTTTACATCATGACTGAAGGAAAGTACCAGAATGCTCAAAATATTAAAGTAACACTACAGATCCTTTAGAGATAAATATTTTATAATTCTGTTTTCTCAATTCCAGTAAAAACTGGTAGTTTCAGATACAAGCACATAAGGCAACCAAAGAAAAGGTATCATTTAAATATATTGATACCTGCCGCTGTTCAATACACACTGAAATGTATAGGAAAATGTCACTGCTAGTTCAGTTGTTTTCAGTTGAAATAAACTGAAATATCATTTAAATTAGTTTAAGCAGAAAAGAGAAATAAATGCATTCTAATGATAATGGGAGATTTTCAGAAAACAAGAATAAGTGAGTTGGGGGGAAATAACCAGGCGGATTTCATTTTTCTAAAGATCTCTCTAGATCACGGTTTCTCAAACCTGGCACTATTGACATTGTGAGCTGGATAATTCCTTCGGGGAGGAGGGGGAAGAGGGAGGCTGTCCTCTGCCATGTAGGATGTTGAGCAGAATCTCTGACCTCTACCCACTGGAAGGCAGTAGCACCTCCTTCAGTGTGATAGCCAAGTGTCCCTTGCAGACAAAGTTGCCCCAAGTTGAAAACCACTGCTAAAGATACAGACATTGATCTGTGTTTCAAATAAGTATTGATTCTGATATAGATATAAGTGAAGACAGATTTAGACAAAGATGGAGATACAGAAATAGGTGTTGGTATAGGTATAACCCATTTCTCATCATGACTTTCTCTGCTTAGTGACAAATGTAAACACTGAATTTTGCAACCTAAAATTCAGGTCCTGAAAATAAAAACAGCTTTAGACTCTGTTCTAGTGCCATGTTAGGAATTCCCAGAAACACATTGACTCTTCTTGGTTCACCTATCTCCCTCAGACACCAACTGCACTCAGGGCACGATGAGTCATATTATAATACAGTAATTCTTACCAAAATACAGGATAGTGGTGGGAAAAGAATAATTCCTAGAAAGGAGCAATGATACCAGAAAACCGGGGAATCACAAAGAGCCTTCATGAAATAGAAGAGAAAAAAATATTATTTGAAGAACTCATTACAGGAGATTTTCATGAGCAGAAAACAGAAGTCTTTAAAGTGGAAAGACTTAATCAATCTTCTAGAAAAAAAGAACAAAAATAATATATAGATTGACAGGAACACATCACTTTAAAACATCAACTAAAAACTTTGAAGAGAGAAAAAAACAGTTTATTGACAAAAGGATGAGACTCAATTTGGTATTAGTCATCTCATCTGTAATACTTGAAATTTAAAGAAAAATGGAGCCTCAGATGTCTGTGGGAAATTACTTTCAGCCTACAACTTTATACCTATTAATCGACATTTAGTGGGGAAAAAAGCTATTTTAAGGTCTTAGAAATGTTGGCTTGCAATCATCCATTTTTTGGAAATCAATGGTGAATTTATAGAAAAAAAATTAAACAAAAAAAAAAGGAAAACATTAGATGCAGAAGATAAAGAATCCAGTGAAATAGAGAAGGGAAGGAAGGGCCCAAAAGGACAAGTCCATACTTGATCAGAACACAAAGGCTGGAAAAGCAAAGCCTTTGAGAAAGGGTATTTCTTGGGAGGGTAGGACTAAAATCTTAAATATATTGAGGATATGATGATAGCATAATTTAAGAAAAAAGAAGGAAAATCACCAACTCCAGACAAAAGAAACTGTAAGAGGACATAAGTCTACTATGAAGCAAATTAAAATGAGTCGTAACTTTGAAAAATCGCTGGAGAATGGATAGAAATGTTAAGAACATTGTTTTAAGTGACAAAAGACTTACAAAATTAGATCTATAAAGAACAAAATATATTTACAGCAAGCCCTCTGATTCTATAATAAACAGTATTTGTCTAACTTTAAGAGTCTAAAAGTATATTATTTTTGTTATTTTCTGCTCAGGTTGATTGAGATATAATTTATGTACATTGAATTCACCTTGTCTAAGATAGTTCTGTGAGTTGACAAATGTATGCAGTCCTGGAACCACTACCACAAACAAGATATAAAATATTTAGTTCATTCTCAAACCTCATGTGGATTTGTAATGATTGCCCCTCACAACCATTAATACGATTTCTGCCCAATTCCGTTTTTCAGAATCACGTAAATTAAATCCTACAGTAGACAGTCTTTTTTTTTTTAACTCCTTCTTTTAGAATAATGTGTTAGTATTTACCAATATAACTGTGTATGTCAGAAGTGTGTTTTGTTTTATTGCTGATAAATATTCCATCATATTGGTTTATTTCAAGTTTTTTTTTGTCAGTATATTCATTAGAAAACACACAATAACTTGAACAAGATAATTTTAATGCAAAAATTGTTAACACAAGAATTGGAGTAATGGGGGACTGACTTGTAATGGACAAATAGAACTCTAAAGAGTATAGCAATAGACATAGGGAGCAGGATCACCCAGGACTGACCCCCAAGGAAGAGTTTACCCTCTCCTAAGGCTGAGAGCCCAACCTCATTAGAGACAGTATAGTTACAACTCAGAGGGTAGTAAAGACGTTTGGTAACACACTGGCCGTACTCACTAGAAATCAACTTCCAAATTGCTGGGGGAAGCTGAAACTTACTATCAGGTCCTCCAGCTTTGTTTTCATTTAAACTTGTCTAGATTCTTTAAGTTCTTTATTTTCCATATAAATTTTAGAACTAGCTTGTCAATGTAAATAAAGATGGCTCGGATTTTGATTTGAATTCTGTGGGATTCACAGATAAAATTTAGGGAGTATTACCATGTTAACCATATTGAGTCTGCTGATCCAGGAAGACTATTTAATTTTTTTAGCTTTTGGAAGCAATCTATATTCCAGTAATTCCAATAAAAAATAAAATTAAAAAAAAAAGAAACTCTCAAAATTAGTGGTCATAGAGCCATCATGTAAAATTTAGTTAGTGGCATTGGAAAAAAAGGTTATCCATTTCTAAGTGGAAAATAATGAATTCTATTTCATTTTTTTTCCATTGAAAGATAAACCTCATAAAATCTAACATATTGCATTCACTAGTAACTGTAACTGACTCTGGGAAATATCAGCTGTTGGAGATACCAGATGCCTCTGAACATAAGGGGATGATACAGGACTGAAATCAGGTCTAGAGTCAAAATATGTATGTCAGGAATCTGAGTCCCCAATTTCTTTCCAACCTTTTGCAGTCAAATAACTAATCCCATCCCCATGGAAAAAAAGATGGAAAATTTACTTTCTGAGGAGACTGGACTTTTGAAGCTCTCATCTCAGGAACAGGGAGCATGTTGCAGATTGTAATTTAGGTAATGTGATGTCATAAAGAACAAAACAAACATTACAATAAAAGTTCACTATCCTCTCCTTTGCCTGTTACCAGCAGATTAGAGCATTCTCCTTTGGGGGATTCAAAAAAAGGCCTCAAAGAACAAGAAAACTGTTGTTGATATTTTGGAGGTGCCATGATGCAATCACTGGACTTCCCTAATTGCAACAGTAAAAATCACTGATCAACAAGTTCTACTTATATACACAGAGTGTCCAGAGAGTATTTTTAGTGACATATTTTAAATTATGAAAGGGCAGATAAAGATCACCAGGTATGTTTGGAAAACTTCCAAGTAAAAGGTATCAAAACAAACCAAAGAAGTAGCTTAAAGGAAATCACAGAAAATACAGACTGTAGGAAAAAATTAAAGTTCTAAAAAATATATAAATAATGACCTGAGAGAAAAATAGAAGATTATGTGTCTGAAGGAAACAGCAGAATGTGATTTTTTAAGTTAAAAAGCAGTGATAAGTAAAAGTTTTTAAAATCTGAAAAAAAAATGGAAGAAAACAATATAGAACAAAAATGCACAAATAAAGACAGAAAGATTTTAAAATTACAGGATTAACCCAGGAAGCTCAATAACTGAATAGTACATCTCAGAAATAAAAGAGTTTCAGAAGAAAAGGATATTTCAAACATAATATGTAAGAAAATTTTCCATAACTTAGGAACATGGATTTTTAGTTCAAAGGGGCCTAACATGATATTAAAAAAACCAAAAAAACAGCAACAAAAAAAAAAAAAAAAAAAAAAAAACCCATGGTAACAGCCTCCAAATAGAAAGCAGATCGTATGGGGAAAAAAAAAAACCAGAGTCAGAAAGATATGGCCATTCTCACAAGGAACACTAATTATACCTTTCTGAGAAAAATATTTCTTATCCAATCTATGTTCACCCATCTTAGAGAATATCTGAATCATTATAAACGAAATGTTAGTAGAAATATGAACATTGAAGGCATTGTTGGTGAGAGCTCAGACAGAAATGGGGAAAATGTTACTGGAAACTGGAGGAAGAGGGTTCCTCATTATACAGTGGCAGAAAGCTTAGTGGAGTTATATCCTGCAGTTTTGTGGCAAGTAGGATTTGTAAGCAACAAACTTGAATATCTAAGTGAGGAGATCTCTAAACAATTTGTTGAAAGTGGAGCCTAGTTCCTTCCTACTGTTTCTAGTAAAATGTGAGAGGAAAGAGATTGAGGGAAAACGCTATTAAAGAAAAAGGAAATAGAACTTGATATGTGGGAAATTCTCAGCCTATCCAGATTGCCTGTCCTAAAATTAGGAGATTCACTGTCAAGAAAGCCTTCTCTAAAGAGAAAGCCAAGGGTGTGACTGGACAACCTTTTGTTGGGGCTTTGGAAGGATCAAAAGCACAGGGTATTCAATTACACATGTGGCTCTTTGAGAGATTAGACAAGTGACTCATAGATCCTCTTAGCCACCTAAGGAAAAGCCAAGAATAGAGATGGGATTATCCAAGCAAGATGTGTGGATGAACCTTTTGTCTCATGGAGTGAATCCCTGAAACATACAAGAGAGATTTACAAGGTTCTTGAGACTATTGCTCCAACCGTCACGCTGCCAGCTTGGACTGAAAGAAACGGAGAGAATAAAATGAAGAAAGACTGTGACTCCCAAAATTCTACTGGTAGCAAACAAGCTGATAAAACTCCCCAGCTGCAAACACATACTACCCTTCATGAAAAAGGAAAGAGACTCCAAATGTGGAGGCTTGAGTCAGAGGGTAGAGCTTCTAGCTCAGGACTAATCCTCCAGAACCAGAGGATTATTCCCAGGACTTGGAATCTAAGGTTGCTTGCCTGGTTGGATTTGGAAATTTCTTAGGACTAGTGGCCTTTTTTTTTTTTTTTTTTCTTCTTCTCCTTTCTTTCCATTTTCTTCATTTTTGAGTTGGCATGTTGATAACTATTACTCTTCCTGATCTCACCATTGCATTTTGGGAGCAGATAGGATAGAGAATATCCACAGATGAAGAGGAATTTTGCCCTCTGATGGATTATGTAGAGAACTTCACCCATACCTAATTTAGATGATTTAGGTAATGAAATTTGTGTCTTTGTGATGATGGAATTTAGACGAGATTCAGAATATGGGATGAGCTTGAGACTGGGAGATCTTGAGATGGAATGAATGTGTATGACATGTAGGATGGGCATGAATCTTCCAGGGTCTCAGGTAGACAGAATAATGACCCTTCAAGATACTCACACCCTAATCCCTGGAATCTGTGTATATGCTACCTTGCATGGCAAAGGGGACTTTGGGGATGTTGGGCTAAGAATCTTGAGGTGGGAAAATTCTGGGTTATCTGAATAAGTCCTATACACTCTCGAGAGTCCTAATAAGAGGGAGACAGAAAGGTAAGCGTAAGAAAGACAGTGTGATGATGGAAGTTGAGAAAGATTAAAACCTGTTTGCTGCTCTCTTTGAATATGTAAGATAGAGTCATAAGTCAAGAAACGTAGAAGGCTCTAGAAGCTAGAAAAGGCAAGAATACAGATTTTCCTTTAAAACCTTTAGCAGGAATGCAGTTCTGCTGAACTATTTTAGACATCTGATCTCCAGAACTGTATGAAAATTAATTTGTTTTGTTTTAAGCCACTAAGTTTATGATTTCTTCTCCATAATCCTGCCCTTATCTCCCAGCCACTTTCTGTCTCCTTCACCCTTCCACTTGCCCTGGGATAGAGAAATAGGAGAGAAGGAAACAGAAACGAATAATTTAATGCAACATGGCAAATTTTATTAGGTGGATCACAGTAAACTTTAAGCAAATAACTCAGCGGTTCAATAGAATTGGTTTATGAGAAGAGTGAAGTGGACTGGTTTCCCACAAGAGTCCCTTATCCTTCATAGAAAAGAAGTCATCAAGTTGCATGTTGGACCACACAGGCAGCAGATTAAATTCATGAGTATCATTCCAGGGCTCAAGGTCCCATTCTGGAATATATGTAACATCTACATAAACTTAAACTTGAATAAGGCTCGCAGGTTTATCCATCTCAATGGAAGCCACAGGAAGAGGTCCTGGTGCAAGCAACTTTCTGAAAAATAATCGAAGAGGATGCTTTTCCAAAGCAGTAGTCCCTAAGTCAACGCACATATGGTTGTTTTGGCCACTACATTTGTGATAACTTGTTACAATAGCAGTAGGGAACTAACACATCATGCAAACTATTAATCCAGCATGAAAGTAAAAGAAAGATATTTCAGACATAAATGAGTCCAAAAATTCATTTCATGTACCCTTTGCAGGAGGATCTTGAAGGATATGTCTTTGGAACAGAAGGAGTAAAGTCCAAAAAAGGAAGACACTGTATCTTAGAAGCCAGACATAAAACACAGAAGGCATATCAATTTCTTCACCCTGTAGGCGACTATTTATCTTTGGTTATTTCAAGACAACAGGATGCTGCAGATTCATCAAAACCTTACAGCTTATTTTTTTTGATAGACAAAAACTTATTTGCCCACCAAAAGCTTACAAACAAAACATCTGAAAAATGGCGTGTGGAATTCTGTTCAAAGCAAAAATGGTTTCCGTGGAGAGTTAAGCAGTTTGATTTTGAATCAGGATGCTTTCTTATAGAGCAAGAATAAAAACAGCTAAAGCATAAGCAGTAAGCTTACCCTCTGATTGTCATTAGGTTAAATTCTTTAGCACACACAAACACACACACACAATGAGGCGGGCTTGTAATTCTTCACATTTAGAGAAGATGAAACTGAGGTGTAGGGAAGTGAAGGAACTTGCCGATGACACAATAGTATTAAAAATTAGCTTATTTCTATTCAGATTACGGGCGATTGTGCCAGGTTCATACTAGATACCATCAGTTATTATCATAGAGAAAAATGTCCTGTTTTACATTAAGAATAAGGATCAAAATAGAACCAGCCATGACGTGAAAAGATATCCGCACTTGACTAGCTGAACTCTCATTAGTGTCACAATCATTTTAAGAACAATTTGAAATAAGACCACTCACCTGGAGGTAGTTAAGAGCCCTGGTATATATTTACCTGCCATGAAAAATGTTTTCCTTATACACAGTGCCTGAAAAGTTTGGGATTTTTTTTTCTTTTTCACAGCTGGAAAAGCTCAGTAACCAATTCATTTTTCACAGTGTAATATCATCTGGTTTTAGGGAATGCCAGAAAAGAAATGAAGAAATGGAATGAACAGAATCTATGCTTTTAAAATGAAGGTGGACCATGTACACTGATTTCATATCAGATTCTTAAATGGTTTTTCCACAGGGTGTGAAAAATGCCTAATAAAATAAAACATTCCCATTAGAAATCCATGAATATTTTTGTGAAGTTAATTTTATTTAAAAGCATCAGCAAACATGGATTAAGTAACTATTATATGCTGGTTGCTGTGGTATCTTTCCTTCTTTATGACACTGGGACAAGCAACAATCCTATGAAAAGATTTTATAAATGAACTCCTTTTGACAGAGAGGTCAAATTTACCCAGAGAATTATAGCTAATTATAACAATAGCATCATTTGAAGCAAGTATTCTGATTTCTGCTGTGGCTATATTGAAGATCATTTTCCTAAAGTTTTAAAAGAAAACTTAGTTAAAGGAGATGTATTCTATCCAAATTTTAAAAACAAACTACTCAGTCAGCTAGAGGATAGATACATATAGGCATTCTTTTTCCAAAGAGATAAGAATTTTAAATATCATTTATTTCTATTTTGGTACAAAGTCAAAATGCTATTTCTAAGTAAAACTAAGAATAACAGAGTGTTACATTAAGCAGGTTGATTATAATAAAAGTGTTCTGGAAAATTATAAATGAGCTGGTCTTGCCCCAAAAGCTTTAAAATATTTAATAAATTAGAAAGAAAACACATTAGTTAAGTGTTAATTTCACTCAATTACCCCCAATCTCAGTTTGCAGGGGAAAATTATTACTGAGTGTACACAGCGGGAGTTTTTTTTTCATATATAAATCTTTCAGGAAATTATTTTAGAGAAATAACATTCAGACTTCTAGTGGAAGGTGGCAGATTGAGGAAAGACATTTACCTCCTTCCCTCTCAATATCCGGTGGAAATGAAGGAAATTTTGTTTTAAAATGTGTAAATCCAAACCATGATTCTGGAAAGCAAGGAAGTATGTTATTGATGTGTTTCATTAACTTGGAAGCGTTTCTGGAATGTAGCATTGGTATTGGATTGGAGGAGTAAGTTAGTAAAGGCAAGTGTAACCCCAAATAGGCACAGGAAAATGATTGCATAGGAGAGAATCCTTCCCAATTGTATTCCAGGAAAACGCTAGGCTCTCAGTGAATATGCATGAAGAACAGGCAGCTCTGCTGGGGAGAGTCAAATGCAGAGCTGTCCCCAGACATGCCAGGCCTGCTGTTCCTCTCCAGACCCCAGCTAGACAGAAGAGCAGATTGCTCCCTTCTAGACTGCCCTGCTGGCTTCATACCATCTACTTAATCTCTGAATTAGAGCTTCATGGGGCTAGGTCATGTGCTGTTTTCTCTGCTCTAAACTTTTTCCTACTTTATTTAGACTTTTCTGATTTCTTGAGTATCATCTATCTGTTAATGACTGTCATTTTCTTTATTGACTATATTCCCTACACTGTGTATTCCAGACCCTTGATTTATTTATTTTGTAACTGAAAGATTGTACCTCTTCATCTCCCTCACCTACTTATCTCTTCCCCCGACCCCCTCCACACTGGCAACCATCTGTTTCTGCCCTTTATAACTCTTGCTGTTTTATTATGTCTATTAATTTGTTTTGTTTTCTAGATTCCACATATAAGTGAAATCATGCAGTATTTGTCTTTCTCTGACTTTTTTCACTTAGGACAATACACTCTAGATCCATCCATATTGTTGCAATTAGCAAGATTTCATTCTTTTTTATGGCTGAGTAATACTCCATTGTATGTATGTATGTGTGTCTATCTTTATTCATTCATCTATTGGTGGGCACTTAGGTTGTTTCCATATCTTGGCTGTTGTAAATAATGCTACAGTGAACATTGGGGTGAATGTATCTTCTCAAATTAATGTTTTTGTTTCCTTCAGATAAACACCCAGGAGTGGAAATGCTGGATTGTATGGTAGTTTTATTTTTAATTTTTTAAGGAACCTCCATATTGTTCTGCATAGTGGCTGCACCAATTTATATTCTCACCAACAGTGCAGGAGGGTTCCCTTTACTCTACATCTTACCCAGCACTTGTTATTTGTTGTCTTTTTGAGAACAGCCATTCTGACAGGTGAGAGGTGATATCTCATTGTGGTTTTGATTTGCGTTTCCCTAATGATTAGTGATGTTGAGCATTTTTTTCAGGTGCCTGTTGGCCATCTGTACGTCTTCTTTGGAAAAACATCTATTCAGGACCTCTGTCCATCTTTTAATCAGGTTGTTTGGTTTTTGATGTTGAGTTGTGTGAGTTCTTTGTGTAGTTTGAATATTAACCCCTTATCAGATATATTGTTTGCAAGTGTCTGCTCCCATTCTGTAGGTAATCTTTTCATTTTATTGATAGTTTCCTTCACAGTAAAAAAAGTATTTTAGTTTGATGTAGTCCCGTTTGTTTAATTTTGCTTTTGTTTCCCTTGCTTGAGGAGACATACACAAAAAATTATTGCCAAAACTGATATCAAAAGGTGTACTGCCTATGTTTTTGTCTAGAAGTTGTGTAATTTCAGATTTATATTTAAGTCTGTAGTCCATTTTAAGTTGATTTTTTTTTTTTATGTGGTGTGATGCTATTTTTTAAAAAAACCTCCAGCACATGTCTAGACACTGGAACTTGCAGATTGCCCACTAACATCCTACTTTCATGTTTTAAGCCTCCTGTGGGGACACACTGATTAGGGTTCATTCACCCACTCTCTAGTAATAACACTTTCATTACCCTTTAGGGAATCACTTTTTCACCACTCATCCCATGTGGTTCAGATTGGGTTTATTCCTTTATCTACCCCAAGCATTAGCATATATCTTATGTTGAGTCAATCACATGAATCAATTCTGATCAATGAGAGACAGGCTAGTTCTTTTCCTGAAGTTATTAGAAAAAAAGAAAACCTTATTTTACTAGGATGGACAAGGTAAAAGGACGTAAGCATGGAGATTTACGAGGCCAACACGAAATGACAGCTAGTTAAAGATACACACATGCATTCACACAGGACTCAAAGCAGAGAGACAGAGACAAAATTTTGACCGTATAAATTTGATCCTCAAACTTCTGCTCTTTTCCTCGGATCATTGAAATTTTGCCATCTTTGGGGTGTTGCTATGTGCTTGCAGCTTCCTTTACTTGGGATGCTCTAAGACCCACATCTTTTCCTGACTGTTTCCTTCTTACCTTTAAGTCTCAGTTACAATAATTACCTCTTAAGAGAGATCATGTTCAACTAGTCACTCAAAAAGCACCATCAATATTCTCTATAAAAACAATCTGTGTCAGTCATACTGATTGTAATTATTTCATTTACTTTTTATCCTTTTTATTCTTGAAATTCTAGCTCCACATGGGCACCAAGTCTGTGCTGTTGATTGTTACATTCCTAAACCCTGGCATAGTGACTGGTACATGGTATGTGCTCACTGAATATTTTTGAATGAATGAATCCACGAATGAACAAACTCAAAATAACAATTGTATAATTACTGAAACTTGGGAAATTGAGGGAAGGTGGAATGGAATTGTAACTAAATGCTTTATTTGATATGATAAGTACTTAGTAAATAAACACTGAATAAAATACTAAATAAAAGTGATTTTTTTAAAGAGGTATAATTATAGTACTGTTAGGATGGTAAACAGCAGAAAAATTTATACATAAAATGTTAAGAACCTTCCTTTTAAATGTAGAATTTGATTAACGATTGTCTGCTAGTCTGCCTAGTCTGCTCTTTTTCATGTGCAGAATTCAGGGTTAAGGTAAAGGAAGGACACTTTTCAACTTAATTAATTATATTCCACTTTATTTACTTTTCACATATATCACTTTTTCCTAACTTTTACTACTCTAAATTATAATGATCATATTAATGTAGTCTAATTTTTTAAAATAAATTGGATCCATTAACACTAAAATGTTAAGTACCCTCTATATTGTGAAGTTATAATCTACTTTTATTTTAAAATATAAGTGGGACTACTTAAGGTATTCAACTACAATTCTATAAAAATTGAGTAATAAGTCAATATAAATTTATAAGCATTTAGTTCACATCCTCTGTTTTCAAGACACTAAAGTATGTAAGTGATGATTAAGACTTTGACCTTGCCCCAATTGAAGAAAACAACAACAAAAAAAGCTGACATTAATTTTTTACTTACTCTGTACCTGTGTTCTTCATAAACCCTTACAATAACCCTGAGAGATGTGAGGACAATTTTGTAGTAAAATAGAAAATCAAAATACTGGAGAACTTTTCAAGGTCTCAGTTAAACTTTGATAAAAGCAAAGTTAAACATATGGAGTTTTTTTTACCTATTTTATTTCCCAGTTACATATTGTTTTTCTAGCAAAAACATAAACATTTTGGAAATTTGTATTTAAAAACATATGTCCAATCATTTGTAGGTTTATTTTCCTCTTATGCTATTGCTATTTGATGTTGTTTAATATTTAAGATGGCCTAATATGATGTATATTTTGGAGAACATAGCTTTTATATATATATATGTAAGTAGGTGGGTATACATTTATTCAATTTATATGGAGTGGAATTGGGCTAACTAAAATATTTTTTAGGGTTTTTTCCTTCAGAGAAAAATGTAGCATGGTCCTCAGTGGGGAAAAGTTGAAGAAAGAAAATACTGTTTTTTAAAACACAATGTTTCAAGAAACTGATAAGAAATTTACCATGGACAATGAGATTTATTAATTATGAGTTATAGATAGTTCTTTGTGAAGATGGTTTTGGCTTTAGTGTAGCAAAATCAATCTCTAATAATTACAACTGAGTTATTACAATTGATTATTCCAAAAGAATTTAACTTTTTATTTATGCCAATACTTAGATTCTAAAGAAGACTCAACATTGTGCAATTCCAATATTTTCCTATTCTGCATAAATAATATTTCTTCCATCTGAGCAAAATTTCCAAAAGCAGACTTTAAATACTCAGACTCCACTAACTGAAGACAGTTCTTTATTTTTAACGAGTACCATTGCAATTCTTATATTGGAAGATAGATATTGACAACCAAATCAAACAGTCCAATCTGTAGGATATTTTTAAAAAGATGGCTCAGATTGTTTACCAGAAGCAAAAGAGAGATAAAAGTTAAATGTGTTTCTTTTCCTGCTTGGGTGGGTCCTCTGAGAATAGAGTGGCTTTGGGGAGATTTTCTCAAGGAAAAATATTAATGTCACTAATAATGAAAAGTCTCTATGTCTAGTAAATTTAGATTATTATTTTTATTTAAATGTTAAGATAAGGTCACATTTATATAATTAGTTAATATCTTTTAAAGTTTATTGATATTTAATTTCATTTGGGATTGCCTTTAATGACTTGGAAAGAGTTTATTGACATTCTTTGAATCTTAAGAGGTAAATAAATGTAGGTGTGCATATGTCTGTGTGACTAATTTTCTTTAGAATCTGGGACTTAATCCTTAAAAATTCTTCACATTGTGTATGTCAGATGATGGTCATTTATGTTAGAGATATGGGTTAGAAGTCAAGTAAAAAGTAGGGAAAACAGAAGAGAAAAAGTTTATTCAAGTGCAGCTTTCATTTTCTTGTAAAATAATTGAATGTTAAAAACCTGATGAAATATTTCTATTCTTTGGCTGTTAACATGAACCTTGAGAAACTCAAATAAAACAACTGATTAGCATTAAATTTTTTTTATTAAAACAAAATACACAACTAACCTTTCACAATTAAATAAAAATCTGAAGTCTCTAGTTTACTTAGAAATATATATTGCTGTAAGTACTGGTGAGAGAAAAAGTTTAAAAAAATTTCCAAGTGATATTATGACTGAAATTTCAAATCATAGCTTTAAAGCTAAAATAGATAAGCAGGTGCTGGACCACCTTATGTTGATTTATGCTGAATATGTTTTCCAGTTTCAAGTACTGAATAAAAATCAAACCAAACTTGGGGTGTAAAGGAAAGAAGATTTTAGTATGTTCATGGTATAAAAAATGAATGAACAGAGAACTCAACTAAATCAAGTGGGGAGACCAGCAGGTGGAGCTCTGTGAGGATAGCTGAGCCCAAAAGGAAGAACACTCCTTTTCTTTCCTAGCAGGAGCTCAGCCAATGAAAAACCACGGACTCTCTCTTTACCCTAGTCTCACCTCCCAACTTCCTTTGCTCCTCTATGAAAACTTCTCTTTCCCTGACCATGTGGGGACTTGCACATGGCTCAACATGCTTGATCCTGAATAAACCCATTCTTGCTGGAGAAATATCTGGCAGTCTCTTTACTGTAGGTCAACAACAGATACTGTAGGTGGAAAATTTGGACAGAGGACTAGTGGGAATGGTTTGTTGTCTCTGATACTTTGTATCTGGGAACTCAACTGGGAAGACTTCAAAGGCCACAAGTAACTGGGGCCTAGAGTCATCTGGAGGCTTTTTCATATATATATGCTGACAAAACTGAGTTGGAAGAACGCAAAGGCCAGGCTTAGTTGAGGTTGTCAATTGAAGTTCTTATACTGGGACTGAAAGTTGTGAGGTATTTTATGACATGGCCTAGGAAATATAACATTCTCTGCTGTATTTCATTGGTTGTGGCAGTGACCTGCCCAAATTTAGGGCAGAAGGACATATTCCCACCTCTTGATGAAAGACTATCAAATAATTTGTGGCCATGTTTTAAAACCACCAAAATCTGGCCTCTGTCCAGCAGCTATTTACATTTCTTCCACATGCAAAGTACTTTCAGCCCTTCCCAATATCCTGCAAAGGTCTCTTCTCCTCATAGTAACATCAGGCTGAGACTCACGGTCTAGAATCTCAGCCTAAGTCCAGCCCAAGTGCAGAGAAGTCTTCTCAAGAATAATCACATTTGATGCACAAACAAAACATCTCCCCTCACCGCACCCAACACAGAATGGTGAGAGAGTTAAGGATGGAAGACTATTGTCATTTGAATCAGAAATCAAAGGCCCATCAGAATAATTGTGTCAAATGTAAAGTTATTTTGTTATCCCCATTGTATGCAAATTCTAATGAATATATTTTAATCTGACAAATTTTCAAATGTAATTTTAACTATTTCAGACCCAGAATTTATAGCTGCACATCATCAGCGTATCGTCAGTAAGAATTTGGTGTGTCAAATTAGTGAAGGAAGAAATTCTAAAATAAGATTTAATTTCCCAGAAACAAGAAGACAAAGCACACAAACTGGATGATCAGATATTTAGAGACATTGCCAAGAGAGTAAATTATATTCCAACTGATGTGGGGAAGATAAAAACTTGCTGGAACTTGAATTGTGTCCTTTAAGTAATTAAAACAGTAATGACTAATTGCCACTAGACATTGGAAATTGTAGGTGCCAGTTTGCTTTACAGGAAATACCAAGGGGGAGAAAAGGAAACTATCATCTCAGGTACTTTCTTTTAAAAAATTGAGAGCCAATTCCTCTGATTTTAAAAATTTTAACTGTCACAAAGCATCCCCACATAAAGAAAATACTAAGTTGTGATTACAGGAGGCTGAGAAGACTGGTGATCATATGGTACAACACAAAACTTTTGGCAAATAATCTTTTAATTGGGGGATGGATAATACAAAGGCAAAATATTATAACTCTAAACAGGAAATAAAGAAATGTGGTTTACTGTTCCTTATCTCCCAGAATTACTACAAATAGAAATAGTGAGATTATGTGAGCTAGATCAACTCTTTTTCCTAGTCAAATGATGTAAGTGCTTGGAATAGATAGGAAATAAAATAAAGATAGAACTCCATGCCCTGGAGGCTGTGGGATTTTCTACTGTATTCATTGGAATCAGGTGTTGAATGAAACCAATCCCATCTCTATGTTGATCTACTGTCTGGAAATTAGTAAGTTTTTATTCTAAATTTTAAAACTACCGTGTCATTAGAAGACTCCATTTGACAATACTAGGACTTTGGTCTCTGGTTCAGTTCCAGCATTGTACATCACAACAACGCTAGGCTTGCAACACTTCTCTGAGGCTTGAATCTAACTCACTGTCTTAACTTGATTTTTGTTCCGCTAAACTACACCACACGTTCCGGTGCTGATTCTAACAGGGGTTCCAAGGAATGGATAGGGTGGGAAAAAGATGTGTCCCTAACAGTTGAGTGAAGGTTTCTTCCTGGTATTCCCCTGGCAAAAGGAGTTGGTCGAGGGGATTCCCCAACAGTATTACAGGAACTTACATGGAAATAAGAAACTCTTAACTCTTAAATTGATATTTGTTAGGGGCACTAGGACAACGTAACAATAAATTGTTTTATAAAGTGAATGATTCAGCTCTAATATGATTGTTAGGAGTTTCAGAGTTTCAAAGTAGTTATGACTAAGGAGACTATAATAACCCCTTGAATAAAAAAAAAAAAAAAAAGACATGTCTTTATACGACCTAGCAGTAATAGGACAAACACAAAAGTATTTCTTTTAGTGACTTAAAATACATCACATGGACACATGTACTTGTGTGTTATCTATCTGTTCATCCATCTAACTAGCTTACACTCCCAGAGAACCAAGATTGATTTATTTTGTTTTCCCCCTGGAAATATCAATGGCATCTTTAAATGTACTAAGGTTTAGGCAACTAAGATATTCCTGAAAAGAAATTGCTTAAATGAAATTACAGTAAATTGATTATTTGTTCTAGGCACTAGGGAAACTTAATACAATAAATTGTTTTATTAAGTGAATTATTCAGTTCTAATATGACTGCATGTTAATCCAGTACTTAGCTTTTATATCTTAGGATTTCTTGTAATATAACAGTGTGTGAGGAAGAAAGAAAGATGATAAATAGATAGATAGGTGCATAGACAGATGTCATTAAATAATACAATATTTCACATTAAAAAAATCCCACACATTGAATATTAGCAGATTTACCATTTCATAAAAAGCCCATATTTGAGAACTACATATTTTTCAAACACAATTATTTGGGTGATAATTATACTTCTAAAATGATTGTGTTATATAAAAACTAGAGATAATAAAGTGACAAGTATTGTACAAAATGAAATGCTCTCCAAAATATGCCTTACTAAACAATAAACACACATTAAATATCCAGGGTTGTAACCTATTAAATGGTAACTCACTCTCAGACAGATTGAAAATAATTTTTCTGAGATAATTTCAAATAAACAGAAAATAAGCAATATTTCCATACTACAGTTCAGGGGATAGGTATTAACAAAAATTATCTTCCCCTTAGGCCACTGTCTAGACCACAGGAAACCTGGTCAGCAGCACACGGGTCATCACAAGGTTCAGACTCAGAAGTTTCCATAATGCCGTGGCCAACAGCTAGACATGGTGAATCATGGCCACGACAGTAACCAAACTTACAGGACACAGGCTGTCAAGACAGAGATGGACCCAACTTCAAGCGAAATCAGGCCAAACTAACATCTCACAGCTTTGAAGAACAATTTATCTTTGAGCAGTGAATCAGCGGAATGTAGGAAGCTTTGCCAGAGCAAGAAAATTATAGAAAATTAGAAACAAACAACTTTTCATGACTCAGTTTGTTTTGGGGAGGAAATTGTTGGATTAAAGGACTGAATCTAGACAGTTACAGATGGTCACTTCCACGTCCATTGGACATCTCTACAGATACGTCTGGTTTCTGCCTAGGCTAATAACAATACCCACTTCAAATGGAATTATGTGAGAAATAAATGGGAAGCTGCAATCAAAGCTGATTAGCATCTTAGTTGTGTAAATAGACACATGTGTGCACTCATGCACACACACATATATATACACACATACTTTTCTTGGGGTCCTTATATTTCTTGGAAAAAAAACTATATATTCAAATTTACTGGTGAAACTGAGCTACAAAACACAGTGATAAGCTATTCCACCCAGAAAAATAAGCATGTGTAGTGAGGGCACACTAGATTAATACTGACATTTTAGAGATTGGAGATCAACTGACCATTTCATGTACTTTAGGGAAGTCTAGCGCTCTCCAGTTTTATTTACATGGTTTGATTGATCTTAAAATCATGCCATGGTCCTTGCCAGTGATTGCTTCTCATTGAAACCAGGCTGAAGCCTATCAGCATGTGGCATTAGCCTGGTCACAAGAGTTGGTTCAGGCGGAAAGACATGTGACCCTACCCACCAAAGGCACATGAGGGAAGTATGTTTGGGAATATGGGGGGATTACGTTGCTGTTATTTTTAGTTTAGTTTTGTTTTTTTTCTCCCCTCTCTCTCTCACTCCTTTTTTCTCTCTGTCAGGAGAGACACTGGGAAGTAAGTTTTCTCTACTGCACTTTGCAGTTGCCTAAATATTGGCCTGAAACTAGTACCCGCATGAGAAAAAGGCCACCGTATGAAGAAGGGCAGAAGAGCTGGTGGATTAAGCCAATCGCAGACTCTCTTTGGGGGGAACCAATTAATATCCCTGTTCTTTAAGCTTTTTTATATTGGGCTACTTTTTATTTAAACCGAAAATTATTCTAATAGAGAAACCTAGTCCCTTCCACTTTAAACATATCTAATCAACTATCCATAGAAAACCAAAAACATCACTTGGCTTTTCTTGAGTATCTCCTTTTGAACTTTAAAACTTTCTTACCCTTATTAATGCTTTTTTAATATTCCAAACACCCCATCTGGATTTTGTAAATGATTCAATTTGTTAATGAAATTCAAATGTACTTAGAAACATATTGAGACTGAATAGTCAAAAGATAAAAGAATAGGTGCATAAATATTATTTTATCACATTAAAATTCTGCTCACATTTTAATTTATACTGTGTTCCTTTCTTTATGTGATCCAAACCGCAGTTTTTTTCCTCAGTGTTCTACTACACTGATGAACAGTATTTTTGATATACCATTAACTTTCTCCCGGCAGTCTTAGCTCAGGAATATTATCATTTAATCATTATATGGTCAGCATTTTGTAGGCTGCACAAATATCACATTTAAATCGAATCTGTATCTTTCACCTTTAAAAGAAAAACTGAGATAAGAATTAAGGTGCTCTATTTGACAAAGTAATTTCTTGCAAAATTTTTTAAAATGACAATTCATCCCCAATACATACTTACATACCATTTTGCTTTAAAAAGTAGTTCACAAACTAATATCAGAAGACACTCAATAAATATACTTGAAGTGAATAAAAGGAAATGGATATTAATGTGAACCATAATGTCGTGTTTCTGGTTTCTCACTACTAAAGCTGACTTAAGCATAGTGATTTCTTTTTTATGGAATAATGTTCAATATACTATATAGATCTGTAAATTATAAACACTTAATTGCTATTGTTTTTCTCACATGACATTTAGCTCTATCATTTCATTGAATTCTATCTTACTAAAATATATTTTAAGTGGTAAGCTTTGGAAAATTTAGTGACAACTTGCTTTCATCAAAGTTTGAGTGGTAGGACGAGTAAGAATCAACCACTGAGTAAGTTAAAATCGTGTCCTACTTTGGCCAAAATATTTTACATCCAACAAAAGTGCTGGAACAAACAAATTGACAGATATGTTTACAACGCCCAGACTTAGATTCTCAACTTACTAAATTTAGATGCATTTAGAGGAGCATTAAAAACATCTGTAATTATTACAAAGAGCATTATTTCTTAGGCTTGCCAGAAATAACACAATGTATTTTTCATTTACATCCAGCCAGTCCTAGGAGACAGTTGGAAATGGAAACCAGCAAGAAAGAATCCACTCCAAGTTGGAAGGGGCATCCTTCACAATTTCACCCAGACTGTGGGTAAACTCCCCTAGATCCCTTATTTTCAAAGAAGCAGACATTAGAGGCAATGGGAGAAGAGAATGATGAGATTAACATGCCACAGATACATCGCTGACAGTCTTCTCCACTGGTATTTGCAGAGATCAGTTATGCCGACAGAGTCAGAGGTACCATCTTCAGATGCAGTGTTTAGCCAGGCAGCCAGGCACACTCATTCTGAACCATCAGTCTCGAAACTTAAAAAAATGCACTAAGTAGGACTGCACAGCAAACAAGGAAAATAAATTACAACTTTAAATCTCTCCATCCTTCTGTGTTGAAAATAAAAACAATAATAATAAATCATTATCAATAATGCCAGACCTGGATTAAGGAAGAAATGTTTATATGAATCCAATAGATTTATAAAGCTTTCAACACTGAAGCCGGGTCTAAGAACCTTTTCTGAGGCACCTCCTCTTTGTCACCAAAGCAGATGGCCGACTTACACATGCAAATGAAAAACAGACTTTAGTTATAAAACAAAAGAACGGGATTCAACAAGTAAACCTGAATTATTAGCTTAGCACAGGCAATCCCAACAGTAGCTATTATCAAATTCAGACCAGCCCACCCTTGTGAGAAGAGTTACTACAGTTATGCAATACCTGTGAGGCATTTTAAATCCATTACATAAAAATATCTACTTGGCATATCGTGGTACAGCAGGCATTGTGACAGCAGGCTGACTTCTTTTACCCTGAGGAGTAAAATTAAGTGCCGTGCTCAAATAAATGATTTGCAGTCACACATATCACCCTTCTACTCTGGCTCAAAAGAAGCTCTGTATCTCTGCTCCAAGTATTCACCTCAACCTGTCTTCAGTGTGTATTGTGTCCCCTAAGGCTCCCAAGACGATTAAATGGAAGTGTATCCCTGCCCAACATTACGCTGGCCTCAATCAACATTCTCGTGATGGTCACAAACCTTATCATTTTCTTTACACACCTTCTCACTTTTTCTGGTAGATACAGAAGGTTGATAGAAATTAGAAGAAACAGCTCATTGAATACTGTGAATCACTTGGTGCAAATACTTGAAGCTACATTCGTTTGACATCTGCCCAACACTACTTTGAGGCGTTAGTTGGGAGCATGAAATTTCATGTCTTCAAACTGTATGATGACATCTATAATTCCTTAATAGTTTGGCTAAAATCAGTGCCGGATCTATAATACAAAATTAATCTCATGCAAGTAGACATCTCCAGGTCAACCTCGGCTAGTGACTTTCTGATATTATTTGAAGTGAAGTTACCAATTAAATTATAGGCAATATAGTTCCTTTTAAAAACAATGTAATCATTCACGCTATACATTTGAGGATGGAAATTGTCATTAAAAGTTCAAGAATGTTCTTTGATAAAAAATAAACACATATTAGACTAACTCGGAAAACACATTAACTTTGGAGAACACGTAAATCCTAATACAGGTGTTACAGGCAACAGCATCATCAATGAAATAAATTACAATTTAAAATTGCAAGGTTTTCTCCAGCATTCAGCTGATGTTTATAAGGCTCACAAACACTAGCACATTTGGCAAAAGTTATCTCAGATTTATTCCTATGAAAAAATATGTCTTTTTTCCAATTAGCATTTTGCTGATCAAAAATTCTGAGTTTAGGAAAATAAAAGTTACAAGCAAGCTTACAGTCAAAGTTGGGACTATTAAAGCAGTAAGAAAAATTTACAGTGCTACATTTTTTTTGATATATATAATTTCATTGTAAATCATTTTCCTTACAGTAAAATAACCCCTCCCCTCTCACTTTTGAAATTTAGGTATCTAAAGTTTGTTAAAATTTTTCTTATACTGCAGTTAGAGAGATTTTTCATCCTCTACAATTTTTTTCTACATCTAAAAGTAATCTCGCAACCAGAGAGATGGTTAAATTTTGGTATTTTTCCACATTAGCTTTTTCCTAGGTTTTACTGAATTGAACGTCTGTCAGTTTTACAAATATTCAAGATCCCGTCCTGCTGGAGGATTATATATCTAGCTCATTTGAACTCAAGTGTGGCCGCATGGCAAGCTTTGTATAACAAAATGTGAGTGGAAATAATATGCTTCCCTCATCCCCTAGATATGACATCTGTCATTGTTCCTGATAGGAAATATTCCTTCCAGGTAGATAACTGAGTGAAGAGGATGTGGGTCAGAGCTACACCTGAGCCCTGATGATCACAAAAAGTGAGGAGAGAGATGCTTTTGTTGTAAGCTATTCATTTGGAAATCATCAACAAATGTTTATTTTGCTCCTTTTTTTTTTTTTTTTTTGCCCCTGTCACTTTCAATCCTGGCTGCTATTTTCCAGATATTTCTCAAAATTTCTGGTCCCACTGATGTCATATTTCCCCAGAAACCTGGATCTGAGACATTGGCTTGCTTATGGATAGTTTGTTTTTGTTTGTGATGCCAGGAAACTGGAATGGAGGACTGGGTAGAGGCAGAGAGGGGACAAGACAAAGCCAATGTAAGAGTTTCTAATGGAGCTGTAATTGGGACTTCATTCCCCTGACAGCAATTGAGGTATCTGAGAATGTGAGTAGAATACTTCCCACAGTTCTCACCTGAAAAAAATTTAAAAAGAGAGTACATATCGATTGGCTCTTGTTCACCCTTTCCTACTGGTCAAGGTCAAGTTGTCTTATGAGTGTGAACACACTTGTATTTTAAGGTTTGCAGGAGTGTAGGAGCCAAAGCATCCAAAAAACTCTGGACCAGAAAGCAAGCTGAAGCGAGTTGATCACAGGAACGTGTGTGAAGCTGGCTTCTTCAGCAGCGGTGGCTGAATAAATTATTTATTTCATCTAAGTTGCCATGTTTATTAGCATAAAATTCTTAACAATCTTTTAGAATCCTTTTAAAAGCATATAATATCTCTATTTGTATAACTTCTTACATGCCTGACATTGGTAGTGGGTCTTTCCTTCTATGTTTTTCTTGATCAGACTAGCTAGAGATTATATATATTATTAAACTTCTCAAAGAATATACGTTTTGTTATTAATTTTCCTTATATGTTCATGTTCTTTTTCATTGATATCTTTTATCTTCATAGTGTTCTTTCTAATTACTTTGGGCTTACTTGGTTCTTTTCCTCTAACCTTTTAATGGAGAAGATTTAATGATTGATTTTTAGTAATTATATATTATAAAAGCAATTATATATATGTGCATATGTGTGTATGTATATATACGTATATATATATATATATATACATACACACACGTATATATGGAATATAGAGTTGTAAGTTCCCTCTAAACATTTCTTTAGCTGTATCTTAAAAACTTTATGTAAGATGTTTCCATTAACATTTAATTTGAATTATATATAACATTTAATTTGAAACTTCTCTAATGATTTCTTGTTTGACTCATGGGTTGATTATAAGTAAATTACAAGTGTCTGGGGTTTTTCTAGCTATATTATTTTTATAATCTTCTTACTCAGTTCCATCATAGTTAAATACTCTTTTGATATCAGTAAAATATGCTGTATGATTTCAATGGTTTAAAATGTATTGAGAATTGTTTCATGTCCCAAAATTGTGTCTGTCCTGGTAAATGTATCGTTTGAATTTGAAAAGAATATATATTCTGCCTTTATTGACTTTAGTGTTCTCTAAACATCGATTAAGTCAAGGTGGCTGATGGTGTCGAAAATATCATTTAGATCTATATCAATTTGGTGATTTTTCTTCCATTACTCTGTCGATTTTGAAAAAGAAGTATTTATATTGCCAACTATGATTATGAAACTGCCCGTTTCTCCCCTTAATTTTCTGTTTTTCCTTTATACACTCAAAAATTCTGTTACTGAACACATTGACATTTATGGTTGCTATGTCTCCTGAATTTATCTTTTGTCATTTATGAAGTTTCCCTCTTTAATTCTGGTGATATACTCTGTCTTGAAAACTTTTATTTAAAATTAATAGAATTATTTTAGTCTTCTTATACTTAAGTCTTGAGTTATATACATTTTCCCTTCATTTACTCTCAAACTAAATTTGTCTTTAAACATACGTCCTTTGTAGGTAGCATATAATTTGTTTTGTTTTTTAATCCATCCTGAAAATATTACTTTTACTTGGATTGCTTAATCTATTAACAATGAATGTAATTAATATGCTTATTTTCTGATCAACATTTTTTAGTGTTTTCTGCTTTTCATCTCTGTCTCAGTCTTCTGATTCTCTTTTATGTCATTTGTTGGATTATTTGAGCATGTTTTACAATTCTACTTATATTATTCTGTTGGCTTTTTAGCTACAATTTTTTCACTTTTTTATGACTGGAATAAGGATTACAATGTACAACCTAAAATCTTTCTAGTTTCTTTATGTACTGTAATATATTTATAGTATATTTATGTACTACTTTGCCTAAAATATTAAAATCTTGTTACAGTTGTTTCATTACGTTTACATACTTACAAACATACAAGACTATGTTTTATACAGATATGGATATGAGTATAGGTGTAGATATAGATACAGATGTGGATACGTAGTTTATAAAAAACTAAGATTAAAATGTCAAAAATAAAAAAAGTCCTATCTATCCTGATATTTCAGATGTTTTTCCTACTTTTCTAAGAATATAGCCTTTCCTCTGCTATCATTGTCTTTCAGTCTGAAGAACTTCCTTTTAACATTTCTTTTAGAGCAGATCTATTGGTAATGAATTCATCTGGTTTTCTTTTACCTGAAAATACTCTTATATTTCACTTTAATTATTGAAGAATGTTTTTGATGGATGTAGAACTCTTTCCATTTTTTTTTCTTTCAGCACTTTAACATTGCTGTTTCCATCTTTTCTTTTTTATAAGGATTCTGGTGAGAACTCAGCCACTAATTGGAATTTTGTCTCCTTGTGTGTAATGTTGATTTCCCTTGTTACTTTTAAAATCTAGTCTTTATCTTTGACTTTCAACCATTGAAATGTGGTGCACTTTATTTTGAACTTTTTTTCCTTTTTTCTGCTTGATCTCCACAGGGCGTCTTATATTTGCAATTCTATGCCTTTCATCAAATTTGGAAAATATTAAGCATTATTTCTTACGTATATTTTGTCCTCAATTTTTGCTCCTTCTACTATTCCAATTATATATGTAACATACTATTTAAGATCATCAAACAAGTCCTTTATTCATTTATTTGTTTTTCTCACCATGTTTTACCTTAGATCATTTTCATTGATTTATCATGAAGTTCATTACTCTTTCCTTTGTCAAGTCTATTCAGCTATTAAGTCCATCCAAGGACATTTCTGAAAATATATTTTTCAGTTCCAAAATGATCAATTCTAGAATTACTTTTGATATTGTTTTTTTCCTCCATCTGGTACCTGCTGTGGCACAAAACACATTTCCAGGATGGAAATGGAAAATTAGCATAGTATACAAAAGGAGCATAGAGACAAAAAACCAAATGCACATTTCACTAGAGTGTTTATGCAATAAATGAGAGAATTTTTGCCATATATTTGGTTATGAGAACTTTGGGACAATTTGAATGTATTATTAAAATGTTGCAAAAATGCTATTGTTGCTTTTGTTACTAAGCAACACAGTTCACTAATGTAACTATTGTTAATTCTTGGCAGATGTCTATGCTATGAGCATATGCTCAGTTATCTAATTCCTAAAGAATCTTAATTAAAAACAAACTTTGGGGAGTGTCTACATATGTACTTAATGCCATCATGGAACTATTGAAATAATGTTACCACTATCATAACATTAAGAAAAGACAGAGAAGCATAATTATGATAAACATACCAGTGTCAATGTAAGTGATTAATATAATGAAATCTTACTTATTAAAAGCATTTTCAAGTCAAAAATAAGTACAGCAATATTTTAGGTGCTCCTTGGAAAACAGTGACAAAATGAGATTAGTTTGATGTGTATTTATTGCTAGTTAAGGAATTTTAACTATTGAAATACCTTAGTAATAAGAGTAGAATTGTGACTTGGTTTTATATAAAAACCCTTTTGGTCTTCTGTTTGATATGTTGATAATGTTTTAGAATAATGCATGTAAATGTACACACATTCTTGTGTATATGTAGAACCATGCACACAAACAGATCTCACCTATTGGATGGTCTCAACTTCCTTCAGCCTGCAAGCGAGCCACAATATGTGTCTAGCCTCATGGGATAGTTCAAAGTTCATAGGCTAATGCTCCTGCACGTTGTCCACAGAAGAATGTCTCAAACATGTATGCAGCATCTGATTGCACAGAATTCTGAAACATTCACAGTACACAAGAAATACAGTATTTGGAGGAAACAGATTCTAATGTGAATGACAGCACATATACCATAACACAATTGTATCTGAACATCAAAAATGAAAGCAATAGAGATTAAAAAGACAATACCATTCTAGGCAGGAAAGAATATTTCGTCAAGCTAATTACTCATTATTTTCTACTGAAATTTTATTTTTCCTCTAGATCATTAAGTTTTACTCTTACATTCTTTGTATCACCCAGATTCCAAGGATTCCTTACTTTCATTCCTTGATCTCTGGATTAGGATGCAAAAAAGAATGTCTCTTCATTTTTCCCGTTTGTACAAAATAAATATAACATAATAATCATAATGGTAATAATAACAATAGCAACAACAACAATAGTAATAATAATACATTAGGTGTCTCCCATAGCACTAGTTGAAATTGATCGCAACTAAATTGGGACCTCATTTGCCAAAAGTATTTGTTTGTGGTTGGTGGAAGAGGGAGACAGTTTCTTGGTTCCTTTAACTTAGAAGGTCAGACAGAGCAGATTTAAATTATAGTTCTGAGTCCATGAAGTCTGTCAATATATGTATATATTTTTAATAATTCTCTTTTATTGTTCCTTCTGTTCTTTGAAAATATTAGTTTTATTTCAAAATCAGATCTCTTACAATATGACAACTGCTACAACAGAATTTTATTTTCTTTAGAAGACAATTCAAAGTATTTAAAACTTTATTCATTTTTCCAAGAGTGATTCAATTATTATAAAACATATCAATAGGCATAATAATACATAAGAAAGAAGAAAATAATCTTACATACCATTTTTAAATTAAAAATGTATTTTTAAAAAATTACATTAAAGTATGAATATTGCTCAACAGAATTGATTAAGCTACAGTAAAAAAAAAAATGACCCCTAAATCTCAATGTCTTAGACCTCTAAAATTTATCTTTATCTTTTGCTCCCATAAGGTCTGCTGGTTGTCCAAACCACTCTGCAGAACAACTTTCTTCAGTGGGTTGATATAATCCTTTCGGCTCTTTCAGTCTTATAGGAACTCTGTGTCAATGTGTCATTTGTCTATTGCCATTTGAGAGAGGGAGTTAAGGAGTTATAACAGGGTCAGACAGGAAGTTGGAAGTTCCAAATAGTCTCTGGACAGGGCCAAAGGGAAATTCCTTTCATTGTTTGAAAGAAATATGCTTAAGACACAAGAGACTTCAGGAAAATAAGAGTGGAGGGCTTCCCCTAACCCTACAGAAGTGGAGACAGAGACGCCAGGCAGGGCTGATCTTCCCTGATCTTAGTCCAAGCCTCTCCTCCTCCTAAAATCAAATTTGGATTATGCTGAACCATAGAAAACCCCATGGACTTTAAAAACAGAAATAAATGTCACATTCGGTTAAGAATTACAAAGGACAGTTGCAGAGAGAAAAAGGAAGAAAAAGAACATATTTGCATGGTCAGAAACTTACACTGATACTCATGAACGGGACACTTATTCAAATATATTTAAATGATTTCTCAATAGCAGGATCAACTTGTCACCGCATGGAGACGTGAGGAGAAGGGAAAGCTAGACAGCTAATGGGTAATCAGGGAGAGTTGGGGGAGACAGGGCTGACAGTGATGGAAACTTCTACTGTAGCCCCGAAGCAAGTCCTAGACCAGAAGTAAAACTTAGGTTCTAGTCCTCATTCTACCAATCCTACCTCCATGATCTCATGAAAATCATTTATCCAGTCTCCAGCTTCAGTTTTCTCATCTCCAAAAAAAGAGACAATATTTTGAGGCAATGTATGTGGATGTGCTTTGTAACATTTTAAGTCTTCCATAAAGGCAAGTTTGGGGTTGGTGATATTATCAAATGTTTGCTGAATTCAACCAAAATTAGTTTATAGTGTCATAACGGCAATATGCCTACCACTAAACACTTGCCAGTCTATCATTTATAAGCTGTGTGATTCCTAACATTAAAGGATGAAACCATCATGAGAGCACTGCTATGATTATTTCAGGTAAATGAGTAAAAATGTTTCAAGTTTACTCAAATGTTTCAAGTTTACTCAATTACTCACAATGGGAGATTAGGAATGATAGATTATTAAGAATACAAAAGCAGAGCGTTAGAAATACAGAAATCCACTGCCTGCGAGCTGACTAAACAAGCATTTAATTAATTTACTCTCCAAAATACACATTGTCAGTTTGAGAACTCTCTTACTGGAGTCAATCTTCTTTTCCACTTATTTTTTCTTACCATCTAGGTGACTTTAGATTACTACGAAAGAGTATCGGTAATATTATCATCTTGACCAGCCCCAAATATCTGTTAAAATCAGTAATTTAAATGTCTGCAAACCAGTATAAGTGCCCAAAAGAACACCTGGTATTTTAGATGTTCAATAAATATTTGCTAAATAAACGAACAAACATCACTCTCCTGCACTATGGCCACATCCCTGCTTTCCTACACAATAGTAAGAAGCAAAAATTCAAAACTTTGCATCTAATGACAGTGGATCAAAAATCCCCATTAGTAAATAAGGGCCTGACCTATAAGAAAAATTTCCTATAAAAATAACTTGAAAATTGTGTAATAGTTAATGGTCGTGTAACTTCAGAATATGTTTCTACCAAATGGACTAAATTTTGCTTGCTTTAATTTCTAATTTGTAAGCCTATCCCTTTGGAATGATCTATGTTGCTTTGCATAACTTTGATTCCTTTGATATTCTTCCAGCCAGACTCTCTCTTAATAGTTGTCTCCTCAAATTGCATTGGGATCTGGGAGTCCCCTTATAATCCTTCAAAAATACCCCAGTTTCTTCCTAGCCCATTAAAAACTAATCATGGCATCTCTGTGAGAGGATTTGTGAAGAAGTAGACGCGTTTAGTTGTGTATAATTATAAGACCTTTAACTCTGCTACTGATTCCAGCAGCTTTTCTTACGTCTTCTGTTTGCACAACAAGCACTCAGCCCATTGCTGTCCAACAGTAAGCGGTGCTCTAAGAGCCTCCAGGAGAAATGGTTTCCTGTGGCTTATAACAAAAGGCAGAGCAAATCTTGGTCTACAGAGCCTGAGAAGTCTATTCACTGTGTTTAGCGTTAATCCCAACTTCCTGCCCAGCTTTCTTTCAAAAGGATTTAGCTTTAAATCTTAAATCTTTCAGCAGACATAGAGAGTTCAGAGAAACAGTAATTATGAAAAATTTATAATTGCCACAAATTGAAGGAATTTCTATAATAATCAGTCTGCCAACATGAGGTTAGCTATCCAGTTCGTCATATCTAAAAGAGTAACTGATCATGAATAGAAAATGAGTGGCCACTTGAAAATTGTGTTTGCTGAAACACAAATGCTTAATATATCGAAGTATCCATTTTGATACTAAGAGCTGACACTTGAATGCTTACAATTATTTTCAGACACTATTGTTAATGTTTTACATTCAGTCTCCACAATAATCTCACAAAGTAGGTCTCTTACTGCAAACTCCACTTTACTTCGGAGGAAACTGAAGTCAAATCAAGTCCAAGTCAGTTGCTCCTTATTAGCTGGAAGTGACAGACCTGAGATTTTTAACCCTAGACCATCAGGGACCGGAGCTCTTGCTTTTAATCATAGCATTGCATGGCCTCAAAATGATACAGAAGGCTCTAAATTGTGTATATGGAATGATCATTTCTTCTCTCTACGTGATCTTATGGGATGTGAATTTTTTGATAAAAAAGCAACTATGAAAAACTGAAAGTTATTATTATTTCATTTCATTTATTTATTTTGCCCAGCAGAAAGAGTTAAAAAGAAAGATGATACTGTTATTTCTTATTGAAAAGTATTTGATCAAATAACAATATCTTCCTTCTCCAAATATTAAGTAGATAACAAGGACTGGGACTCCTATCTCTATAGGAAGACTTAAAACAATGTGGAGAAGATGGATGTGTCAGTTCTTAAAGCCTAACCATCACTTTCAGACACACTGAGGCCATCCCCAAGTGGGAACAATGAGGTAGGTACCATGATGGTGCCCGTATCCTGTCACCTCCTCTGTTCCTTCCCTTGGTCCTTCAGAGAAGCTAGCAGTGGTTTCTGTTAGACTGTTCCTCAGTCCCGTGGACCCAGGCAGCAGCTTGCTTGGAAGAGTTGTCCAACATCTTTGATTTCTAGTAATGAAATTGATGGTGGCTCTAAGACATCCCAGTGATAAGTAACCATAATTCTGGGATTTCATAGCCAGTCTGAGGGTAGAATTAATCAGAATCAGACCATCAATTCTACATCTACATTCTGGTTCCAATCCCAGAGAACTTTTAAGCTGAAAGAGTAAGTTCATTGGCCTCAGAGAGAATGGAATTTCTCTCCTGAATGCATGTGGGTCTGTCACAGTCACCTGTCAATGGTTAGTTTAGTCCTCTGTCTCTAGTATTTTCTCAGGATGCTAAGGAGTCTCTGTGTCCACGCTCTACCTGTTTGGTCTGTCTCAGTGTGATGTCTGCTTTAGATTGTGTAATGAAATGTGCCTATTAGACCTAGACTTTGCTCACCTATTATCTGCTGTCCCTGAGGCTTGTACAGAGATCCCCTCTATGACATGTGGCCCCAGTGTTCCTCCACACCTTCACACAACCACAGTGTGTCTTTGCCTTCAGTGGTTTAGCGTTATCCTCCCAGCAGATCTTCTAGGGCACAGCTCGGAGCAGTGGTCCTGCAGCACTGTGCACTCTTCAGTGACAGGGACCTTATCCCATTTTCATGTCAGTGATACAGGCTCATGGATACATTATAGGCCTTTCCGTATCCTACAATATGAAACTGCTCCACATCTAAAATCTTTTTTTTTTTTTTGGTTGGGGGTGGGTAATTAGGTTTATTTATGGAATTTACTTTTAGAGGAGGTACTGGGGATTGAACCCAGGACCTCATGCATGCTAAGCATGCACTCTACCACTTGAGCTGCACCCTCTTCCCTCATATTTAAAATCGTAATCCTCAACATGCTGATATCAGAATAAATCTTCCTGTTCTTCCAGGCTCACCCTTACTTCCATTACAGCCCTCCTTGCTTACCTAGGTGACCTGTCTCTATACCCCACATTCTCACAATAAATTGCCAGTTCTCTTTCAAGCTTTGCTTTGCACCACGTGGCTTCTTGGCCATGCCTTGTGTCTTCTCGCTATAATGACTCACCACTAACCCTGACTGGTTTGTCTCCATGTGTCTGTTAGTTCAAAAACTGGCCCCCATACATGGAGGGCAACACCAAAGAAAGAGGCAGACTGCTGTAGATTGTGAGGAGCCAGGTTTAATGAACAAGTTTCCGTAGGAGGCTTATCTTGGGCTCCTGCAAGATGAGTCGATCTTTGCACTCACCTGCCAGAATCTTAAAAAGTTAATATAGAGGTCTCAGCTGGGTTCAGTCATGTATTCAGTCCAGATGGTCTCAACGCCATCTTGCTCTCTCAAGTCTGTGTCCTTGGAAATGACTTCCACTGTGAAAACAGTGGGCAGAGTATTCATTCCTAGGACAGGGGAGGGGTGAGGGGACTCCAGTTACCCGGGTGTAGCTCACAGGTTAACTGGTAGTTATGTCATCTTGATGACGTCCTCCAACGGTATCTAATTTGTTTTTGTTTTTTAAATCATTGATGGCTGGGTAAAGCCAACTATTCTGCCTTTTTGTTTCAACATCTCAGTTACTTAGGGCTGGTTTAAAAGATCACGAAATTGTGGGGATCGCAACACTGCAATTCATGGTCTCCAGCCTTCAACCCTTATCTCAGTACTGCCTAGAAATGTGTCTGCATGTGCATTCTGCTCTCTCTGCTCTGCCCTTGTCTAATGACTCTCAGCCAGATACAAGAACCATTTATTTAACAATGTACTAGATGTCTACAACAGAGATTTCCTTCTCAACATGTCTAAATCCCTAGTCAACTACTTTATGTTCAAACTGCATGCCCTTCCATCGTCCCCATTTTAGTAAAAGGCAATGCTAATCATTTAGTAGCCCTGCTGAGTAATCTGGTAATTGCCTCCTCCTTTTCTCCGTTTGATCAGTCACTGGGTCTATAGATTCCACTTCCTAATGATTTCTCCTCTTAGTATCCTCCCCTGCCTTATGTTTCTGGCCATTCTTGTTTCAGGTCTGAATTATAGGCCCTGACTTCCACTTCATCAAAGGAACTCTGGCTATCCTCACACTGCTGTTTGAGAAATATTTCTGAAAGTCCAGCCAGACCGTATAACTGGACTGCACACAATCGTGCATTGCCCATCCCAACTCACCATTTCCCCCATATAAAGGTCAAACTTGGATTATCAAGAAAGCCTCTCCCACCTCTGGCCACTTCTCATAATGGACACTTCATTTCCAGCAGCCTGATTTTTTTCACTGATGGCAAAGGCTGTTCTATTCATTTTTGTTGATTTGTTATTAAAAACACATATTTCAATTTTTGTAATTATGCAGATTTTCTTCCCTCAATTGCTAAAGTGGCCATGTTCCTCTATAACCAACATGTTTCCTCAAATCAAAGCATTTTGTTAAAGACGTGGACATGTTAAAATCTCCGTAATCCACTATAGAGGTACACTTGTCAAAGATGGCATATGGATGCCCACCATGGGCAAGTGGACGTAGCTACAAAGAGTCCTACTTGACATAATTTGCACAGAAAATAACTGCAAATGAAAAATGTAGTAAAAATCACTGTTCCATCCTGGTGTTCTAAATAATATTAAAATATGTAGCACTTTTCTAGCACCAGGAAGACTTCTAAATTGTTTATATACATGAACTCCTTCTAATGATCTCAACAGTGGTATGATTGCTACCATTTTATTTTAAAGAGGAGGAAATTGAGCTATATAGAGGACAAAACAGCTTGCCCAAATTTACACAGCTAGAAGGCCAAAGGCCTGAAGTTTGAACCTTGACAGTTTGACTCTAGTTTCTTTCTCTGTGTTTAATCATTTAGCCAAATTGCCCTCTTCGGAAAAGAACAAAATGTGTAGTATTGTCTATAAAAGGATGTCCTGTATTAGGTGTTTGGTGTTCAGATAGCAAGTAGAATTTCCCAGAATACTAATCCTTTCGATACCAATAACAAATTTAATACAACCACCAAAAGAGCGAAGCCAAGAAACTCAGCCCTGGAGGTCAGGCCAGGCTGGTGGGCAGCCAAGAAATGGACAAAGGAATGTTCAGGGGCAAAGTGTAAGGGGGTTGGAGTGGGTTAAGAGGGCCAAAGAGAATAGGGGTGAAGTATGGTCAAAGCTTACAGGTTGGGACATGGATCACAGAGGGCAGAACAGGGCAAGGAGCACAGAAAAGAATTCCATCCAAATGAGGAAGCATGAAATGCCCCATTCCACTGCTAAGCTGCCAAAATTAAGAAGGTAGGCATGAGTTTAGACAGGACTGTAGAAAACAGAGATTTCTGGGTCTGGGAAAAGTTTGTGGATTTACGTGACTGCATTATTGGGATATCATTAGTTGATTTCTAAGGAAATACTGTCTTAGTTTGAGAAGTTTTCCTGGTGTGGAAAGACTACCCAAAAGTGCAGCTCCCCAGAAAGTGGGAGGGAGAAATACGATGGAGACAGTAGAGGATTCATCTCTCATATAGCATCTTAGATATTCTATTGTGAGCCTAGAGGCAAATGGACATAGTTTAAATCAAAGCTCTGCTTCTTAAAAGCTAAAAGACCTAAAGCAAGTTAATCATCATTTATTAAATGTGGATAATAAAAGGTCCTGTCTAACAGGGATGGTGAAATAATAAAAATTTTCTGAAATATAAATGGAACTCTGAGCTTTTCCAGGTAGTTATAATCATTGATTAGCAAAAAACTTAGCTAAATATTTATATTCCTCTCCCCATTTTATAAGGACTCAAGGTAGGAACATTTAAGTATGCTGATAGTTTTTAAGAAAAATTGAATGTTAGTTTTCTACTGAATCCTCTCTACCCCTCTGTTCTGAGCAATCTTTAGAGTTTACTTCTTAATAAATAGAATAAGTTAATTTATCAAATGGCGGAGTTAAATCTATTTAATGAGTAAAAGTATACACACCGACTTTCTTTAGTAAAGATATTGTTAGTCTGAGAATCACTTTCTTTTTAACATGAATATTCTATTGATTCACAGGCACATTTGTCAGTGTGCCATCAGTATGAATTTGTATAGACCTTGATCCAAAATTGCAATTTAGCATGTCTCTTTTTTCCAGAATAAGTGATGACCTCAGAGTGGCTGGTGGGGTTACCACGTGGGTAAGAATGTTGGAGCTGTAAAGTCAAGTCTTGATGTAAATGTAATTTCCTTAGAAGCTTAAATTATTTAGAGACACATTTGAAACAACTGTGAATTCCAGTAGCTAACCTGAGTTGAATATAGCCCCTGGGGTGTTATAATCTAAGGAAGTTCTGTGAAAAATCTGCTAGTTCAGAGTAGCAAAATAATTCTGCCTAACCTCTGATTCTTAACCACAGAAAGAATTAAAGGGAAACAGAAAGCCTTACATAAAGGGAGCCAAGAAAGACTGAGCGGTTGTCAACTAGCCCCAAACATTCATTTCCGGCAAATCTCTCTTAATCAACGTCACTGTTGAAGGCAATGCATTGGTAATCATATTATTATCATTTTATAATATCTTAGAAGGGATCAAGAAGGTATAAAAGAAACATCATCTACAACGCAATTTCTCAAAGATTTATTTTCAGGTAGTCTGCTTCAGAATCGCGTGGGAAACTGAAACGTCGTAGAGAATGAAAACGGCCTCTGGTCCTGTAGCTCCCTAAGTGTCATGCTGGACTCCGGGCTTTGCCAGAGCTTTCTGAGCACCTTCCTGAGAATCAACCACTTTGTATCTGCACATACGGAGGGATCCTTGATAATAGCTCGCCTTCACTCTCCTGCCTCCTCCAACCATCTCAAGTGCCTCTATTTCCCTGTATTATATCTTTCCTGACTCAAAATACACCAAGTGGCTGCTGCTTTCTCAACCAAATCTGAACTGAGAAGGTCCGGGAAGAGAGAAAGTAATAGAAACTGAACATTCTTCTCTTTTATTTTTGCTAATAACTAACCTCTTTTACTCCTTTATGGTAGGAGGTCTCCAAAGTGAATCAATGTGTTGATTAAGTGAGATAAACCATTGAAGGATGAGAAAAACCAATGGGAACATCTATTTATAGTTACTCTCATTTTTTATTAAATTGTGAAAACAGATGGTTGTCAATACTTATATATAGTAATCCATTAAAACGTCTAATCCATACTCCAACATCCAATGACAAGCCCAAGAAATCAAACTTGAGTAACACTACTGAAGTTCCTCTATGTCCTTCCTTAATTACATCGCCTCCTCCTCTGTTCTCTACCTCTCCCGCAAACCAGGTAGTGGTCATGCAACTAATTTTTTGTTTGTTTGGTTTATTTCTTTGCTCCTCTTGCAACTTGCTTTTTATTAACCTACATAATTTTTGTGAGATTTTAGTTACAGTGATATGGGTTGCTTTAGTTCACCCCTTTTTTTTTTTTTTTTACTACAGAAGAGTTTTGCATTATAAGAACGTGGTAATATACTTTCCTCTCAAGGCATATCTTGGTCCTAGTGTTTTGTGAATTTGTTCATTTGTTAGTCTTGCTTTGTTTTGCTGGTACAAACTATGCCACTGTTATGAGCATTCAGCATTCATTTACGTGACTCTTGGTGAACTTGAACGTAGGTCAAAGTTTCTCTAGGACATATTCCCAGGAGTGGGATTATGAATTTACACTTCACATTCTCAGCTTCCTTAGATGCTGCCAAATTGCCTTCAAAAATGTTTGCACTACGGTTACAGCCTATCGGCTTTGTACGAGTTCCCATTCCTCTGCATCCTTGCCAAAACTTCATGTTTTTGAACTTGTTAATTTTTGCCAATCTGGTGGGTGTGAAATGGCATCTCACTGTGGTTTTAATTGGAATTTCCCTAATTACCAAAGAGGTTGAAATCTTTTCATACAATTATGACACATTCATCAAATGTCTATTTGTGCACAGTACCAATTATTAATTTGAGCTATTTTTCTTACTAATTTGTGGGAGTTTTTCATATATTCTCTTCAATAATTCTTTGTCAATTTTGTATTTGTTGGCCTAGTATGCAGTGTCTCTGTTCACATTCTTTATATTTATCGATATACAGAAATGTACTAGCATTTCCTTTCTTGTTCCTTTTTGAAAGAAATCCCTTAATACTTACTGCAAAGACAAAAAGTTGTCTCTTAATAACATTAAAAGTATTTCATAACTTTGCCTTTCATGTGTAGGTCTTGAATCCACACTGTAAATGTCAAAATAAACATTAGATGAAACACACACTTGAAAACTCTTCAAGTGCTAATACAAGTCAGTAAACCGCAGTGAAATTATGAATCTTGTGGTTAGATTTGCCATGTTATTGCTTGTTTGAAATTATTAAGAGAACAAATTAAAACTAAAATGGACACTTGGGACTCATATTTTCAGTAATAATTTTATTTTAGGATAAGACCTATCCACAAATAGGCATTTTCTTTAACATTCTCTATGGTAATTATGTTAGATTATGGTATTCTTGCTTTGGCCCATTCAAAACTGTACATTTCAAATTGTGGAATAATGGAAGCTAGTTACCCTGAGAAACTTAGTTTATGTGTCACAGCTGTAGTAGGAAAGTAAGTCAAACCTGGTAAAAATGCATAGATTTTTATATTTATTATACAAATGTATACATACAATTTATATATGAACATATACTTATGTATATAAAATTAAACTATACATTAGTTTATTAATATAGTATGATATAAAGTAAAATTACATATTATAAAATAGTTTTAAAGCATCCATACAAAGGTAGTAGAAAAATTTAGGTTTACTTATTCTGTTTTCCTTTTATTATAATATTTGGTTCTACATGATTCATTCAAAAAGTATCCACTTAGAGTTTACCATTTCCAGTACACTATATTTAATTTGATCTGATTTGTACTATTAATGGTATGTAAATTGATATTTCACTTTCAGAATTATAACTCATGAAACAGTTTTGTGAAAATGTCTAGTCATTACTGTCTTAAATGATAATTTAAAATTTGATTCCAAATTTCTAGTGACTCAAATGTTCTTATGTATTCTAATATATTTATATTGTTATATAAGTAAATGCTAAAGTAAAACAATTTAAGATCTTTTTCCTCATATAAACAAAGCCTTCTGTAAAACAGAATTGTAACAAAATACTATCATTTCAGTAGTACACAAATAAAATTTTAAATCTCTCTACATTTCATGTTGGAATTGAAAGTTTACAAAGAATATCAAAGATTTTCAAAAAGAAAACAAATATCTAAACCCTTTAAAAGCATTATATTCTCATGATAAGAGATTTGTATTTGTTTATATAAACATGGATTTGTTTTTAGAAATAAATGTCAAAAGGAAATCTTTTAAAATTTTGCTTGTGCAAGCTTACATAAAATTTATCACATTGTATAATTTGGAATATACAAAGTTCTGAATTCTGACCCTCGTTAAATCACAATTATCTATTGGATGATCCTTGAAAACTAACACAATTCCTTTCAACCAAAATTAGTCTTCTCCACTACTGCACATCACACAGTTATGTGAAAGTCAAATGGGAAAATGCTTTGTAAACTCTAAGATTTTTATATTCTGGTAATATATGATGTGGAAATGAGGCAAAGCAATATTAGTATTATTTAGAAGCCCCAGAAGAAACTTCTAGCAAGTTCATTAAATTTATGTTACATCTATTTTGAAATGAGATGTTCTCTATTCTCTTTAAACTGCATACCATAAAAGTTGTGAACTCTCCCAAGAGAACTAATAGACAAGGTTATGGATTTAAGCTTAGTTAGCTAACAATTTAATCCTGTTTTCATATTGCAAATTTTTGGCCAGGATTATACCTCATTCATTGTTTAAATATTTTCTGCAAGAATACATTTCTTTGAAATGGAACTTTGTATTCACTGTATACACCAGACCTCATGCCTCAACTAAACTCAACTTGAAAAACAACACAGTTCACAACACCCCAGCACAAAATTTTCTCATATTACTTAAGAGGCTCTGATTGGATCCCAACAATCAACTCATATGGTACGATATCATTTGGCATTATCTTCAAGTAGGCCATGTTATTTATTATTTGTAGTCAGGCAGCTCTGTCTTCAAGCTATGTAGGTGGTTTCAAATGGAAATGGGCCACACGCCCCAAACTTTCTCTCCTTCTTTATTACCTCATTTTTTTCTGGCAGCTGCGGTATTCATGTGTTTCATAATACTGTCTCCTTAAGCAAAGGTTAGCAGCAGCATCAACCATAAATATAATTGAAAAGAAACCCAGAATACTCTCAAGAACAATGAAATTTTCAGTGATAGTAATTATATCCAGTTCAAACGATAGATTTGGTACTGCCTCTTCTTTTGCTCAGATTTCTTTGGCTTCTAAGATAGCTTCAGAGTTAACCTATTAGGCATATCAGTATGTTAAAGAATAATCATTCAAGTGACATCTGAAATATATGTACTAATTGTGATTATTTTGTATCAATATTAATTACTTCTGGATTCATAAGAAGACAGGTGAATAAAATTATGCATGTTAATTATTAGTCTTATGTTTTCCAGTTAATTATGGAATGAATTTTCCCTGGGTGTGGTTAATGAGCATGTCATTCAGAATGAAACTCAAAGATACATAAAAAGATTTAGATGTAAATATGAAAAGAAATAATATGAAGAGAGAAATATTATACTTCAGAGCTTGAGTATTTTGTACTATGAAGTGTGTTTGTTTGAACTTTCATTGTTTTTTTGGTTTGTTTCTCTATTTATTTACTAGGATCTCACTCATGTTAAACATGTCTACTGAGGGATTGTTTGCAAATTGATAGCCAAGATTTCCTTCCTGAATGTATGCTTTTGGAGAGTACCTTTACACACTGGTTTTTGCTTGGCCATGTGCCTTTCCCTGTACAGTGGGAGAATAACAAATGAAAAGTGCTTGTGCATAGTGCTCACTTTTTCATTGATGGGAATCCTTCTTCCTCCATGTGAATGAGTCCAGGCAAGAATTCTGAAGGACAAGAGAAAAGTAGGAGAAAGGATCCAGCTATCCAGCTGTTCTATCTCTCTCAACCATTCTACCTACTGACTGTAAAAATCAGCTAAGTAGGCCCAGACCAGAAACACCACCCAGCTGAATCACAGCATCAGGGATAAATATATGATCATTGCTTTTTCCACTAATCATTGGAGTATTTTTTCACAAAACCAAATCTGATTAATATGACTACCATCATGATATTTTTAATAAAAAAGAAACTGGAAAGGAAGGCAATTTATGTTGATTTTATTAATCTGATTTTTATTCTTAATTTAATATGTGATTTCTAAAACCAAACTTTGACAAATTCTTATATTTGCACATTTATACAATATTGAGACACTAAAGTCTTACAGATAACATTTTTATAGAATGTCTTAAAAATTGCATGCATTTAAGACAGTTAGCTGCATTAAACAAAATAATGGCTCAGGTATGATTCTGAATTTTAACTTTTTTTAAATTATCTTTTAAAAATATATCCTGGTAAATTTTCTGCACTGAAATGGTTTACTGTGATTTCTGTATAATTTACTGTCAAATGGAATCTTTGTTTAGAGTTATTTATTCACCGTTTACCTTGGTTTCTAATACTTTACCAAGAGGGAATTTACACATGAGTTTGAATGTCCTACAGGGGAGCATATTTATGAAGTGTAAGAGTTGTTGCCAAGTCTCATGGAAATTCCAACATGCATCTCCCTGAAGGAGAGAAAGTAAGGCCAGGTGACACTTTCTGAAACATTGTTTATGGAAGTAAATATACATCCAAGCCAAGGGAAGGGTTTTAGTTCATTTCTTGCACCAAAGAAGCTAAAGTAACAGCTGGCAGAGTAGATGTAGTGGAGCTGCAAAAAATTTCTGTAAGACAACTCTGAGAATCTGTATAGAAATGGTATTTATAGAATGAATTTATGTACCTGTTTTATATCAAATTATTTTGTCAAAGTCCACCTCAGCCTCGATTTTAAAAACTCATTTCCCAGCTATTTCTGTTCACTTCATGCTATCGGCCTCATTGTTTTCTAGAAAAAATGTAATAAACTCAAGTTTCTTCCCTCTGGTCTTCTCATCTTAATGGTATAGCTCTGCTAAATGGTATAGTGTGGCCAAACTTTCTGATATAACCACACATTTGAGACTTAATAGTGACCATCTGATGCCCTTCAGTGACCTCTGATGGAGGGAAAGGATCATTATTTTCCCTAATCCCCCATAATACAATTGAGACAGTACCGTGCTTTCAAATACGATTTGACAAAACAGAACGAGAATGAAGTAAAAAGGAAAAGAAGCTTATAACTATGCTTACCTACTCTTCCAGCCCCTAATCCTGGGCTTCTGGCAGGTTTCCACGTAGAAGTGCCCAGCTGAGCCTGACCAGCCGGAATCTTTTCTTTCAACTTCCTGATCTTCAACAAAAAAGAACATTATTCTCCTTCCAAGTTCAAGTCTCACCTCATTTTCTGCCCCAGATGTTACATAATTCATGAAGAATAATAAATCAATTCCTTTTGGGAGTCTCTCCCAACAGGAAATTGCCTGGATCCAAGGTTCAGAAAAACAATCACAGTAGTTGATATTACATTATGCAAAGTTTATTTATATTATCTTAATTATACAGTGTGCGTCTCACCCTCAGTAAGCCCAGGGTATCCTCTAAGCAGACTCAGATGTCTCCCTTACATGATTTTCCTTCTAGCATTCGGTAAATGTAAGATTAAACCTAAAGCCCCACCCACTTTCATCTGGTTTTAGCTCCCACTCTACTCTGAGTAAATGTTGAGACCAAAGCAAACAAGCAAATAAGATACATAATACTCCTAAAAAATGTATTTTATGGGCTTGGCATACTCTAAATAAACATTTGGTATCTTTTTTTTTTCAAATTCAGTTTTTGCAACAACTCTATCATACGATCAAGTTGTTCCACCTAATTTTACAAAGCATCTCCTTGGATTCCTTCCCTAATTATATTTTTACCTTCTATGTGTGTGATATAAGCAACTCTTCTCCCAGAATACAGGTAGGTCTACTCCAAAGATAAATGTTGATTCCCTAGAAAGCAGAAACTAATGTACACCCTTCCAAATGGTGGTCTTCCAGTCACAAATGCCATCACAAGTCACTCATTATATATGAAAATTCATAATAATATTCATGTTGACAGTAGATTGTCAGAAGGCACTGTGCTATGAGTTGTTCTTCTGAGGGAATTTTGAAAGAAAAATGTGAAATTTGGATTTAGCAAAGAAAATATTAGATATTAGGGTCCTGGAGGAGAAACAAACAATGAACCCAAGAATTCAGGAGCTCTTTTGAAAGATGGCCAATTCATGTTATTAAGAATGAACTTGAACTCAGTAGAACCATGCAAGGAGATTGGACCTTAAAAGGCCCTATTAGCTGCCAGATGAGATTGATGCATAAAAAGTGATTAACTAGTTATTACCTAGAGGTTTCAGCCCCATTCTATGGAGATATGATATTTGAGGGAAAAGACTGTGTAGAGTATTTTCATACTCAGTAATGAATTCAAAATAGACACACAGTGACACATACAGCCATACACATTTCATGCCACTTAGTCATTTATTTCGTTAATCATTTATTCAACATATATTTATTGAGAGACTATTTGTCCTGGGTTCTGATTTATATATAACATTTGCAACTATAAAAGCACACACACACAAAATTTCTTACTTCAGGGAACTTACATTTAAGTGAACAAGACATATCATCAACAAGCAAACCAAAAATCTAAGTGCATAGTATATTAGATGGTGATGATTTTTATGAAGATAAATAAAACATGTGACAAGTATAGGGATTTTCAGGGCAGGGTACAGTTTTATGTCAGGGCACAGTTTTATGTCAGGGCAATGCCTTTATTAAAGTGACACTTCAGTAAGAACTTAAAATTATAAAGACCAAACATGAGGATATTTTAGAAAAGAAAATTCCAGGCAGCTTTTGCAAAGGTTTTGAGTAAAATCATGCTTAGTGAATTCAATGATCAGCCAGGAGGCCAGTATGGTGAGAGCATCATGAGTCGAGGGCAGAGAAGTAAGTAGAGACAGATTATGAAGAATCCGTAGGCATAAGAAGGTCATGCTATTTTATTTTGAGGGGGTAGGAAGCCAATGGAAGGTTTTAAGTAAGGAAGTGATGAAATTTAACTTTGGTTTAAGAAAGATCACATAGGCTTCTATTGAGAGTAGCTTAGAAGGCGGTGATAAAGCAGAATGGCATTAGAGTAATTTATTTATTGCAATAACTGGCACGAAATGGTGGATATGCAAGATATGGAGGTACCGGTAAGAGTTGGGAGGATTCCTGGGTTTTGGACATGCAGTATCTGCTGATTGGATGTGGGCTATAAGAGATAGAAAGATGTTATGAGTGGTTCTAACAATTTGATACTGGCATCTAGACAGATATTGCTGTTTAGTGAGAATGAAAAGACTGGGAGAATGTGTTTGGTGGGGAAAATCAAGAATTCCAATGTGGATGTTAGTAATGGGCATCATTAATTAAATATTCAAGTGCAAATGTCAAGTAAGCCGTAGGATATATGAGTATGAAGTTCAGAGAAAAAGTCTAGACAAGAGATAGAAATCTGAGAGTTACAGGCAAAGATAGGCCATTCTGTTCTAGTTTAACATGAGGATTTGACCTACAGTTAACTTGCAGGCTTTGTTCCCGTGGTAATCTGATATAGGTTAAATGTCATCTTCAGGTAACATTACTTAAAACAGAAATCACCCCCTAATTTGTAAATTGCGTCTGGGCAAGGAACTATGAATATTCAATAAGGTTATACTTTTGGCAATAACTCTTGTAACAGGCATGTTTCTTGCAGGGACTCTGAAAGCTATGCCTGTAGGGGTATTCACTCCTGTGTGAAATGAGGCTTTTGTGCCAGAGAAGTTTCCCCAGCTACCCAGTGTGGTCTCACCCCTGTGAACCTGAACTATCATCTGAGCTGACTTCTTCTGGGTGACTCTCTGGACTGTAGCACGGACCACTGAAAGAAATACTCCTGCAAGGAATCTTTGATGTTGAGCTGCTGCAATGTTTGATAACCTTCTAAGCAGAGTAATATCAAATGTGGTTTATGATGGTGTCTTGAGTCTGAATGTGTACTTAAGCCTAAGAAGCTTAACTGACGAGCAGTGTAGAAGTGTTTGACATATGGATGGTATCTAATGGCATGTGGCTAGATGAAATCTTTTAATGAGTATCAACAGAGAAAAGAAAAATTCTGAAAATTGTGCCTTGAGGTAGCCCAGAAGTCTGGTAGAAGAAAAGGAGTGAAAAGAGCATTCTGAAAAGGAGCACATAACGATAGAAATGTAACCAAACAAATATAGCTCACTGGAAACCAAGAGAAATGGACATTTCAAGAAGGTGGGAGGAGTCATGTGTCAAATGCTGCTATGAAATAGAATGTTACCAAAAAGAACACACTGAAGACAGTTAATTTTGGCTGGCTTCTGTTCTCATTGGCTGATATCCATGCCACACTGAAGAGGAAAATTTAGTCTACCACTCCAGGGATTAGGGTTAGAAATGCACAGAGGAATTAAGAGTTGGGTAAAGGCACTCTAACTTGTCTCAGAGATGTAAGGTTGACCAGATATTCAGTGGTAGAGGGCATGTGGAGATGGTAAAAGAATGACTAGGAGAGGGGGAAGAAGGAACAGGGTTAGGGATAGCTTGGTTTGTACTTATATCACTATTTCATTCCTGCATAGGAAATGACAAAGGTAACGGAATTGAAATTTTCCTTTGTTTTGCTATTCCTGAAGACTAAGAATTAAAGTTCATGTGAAAACTAAAACATACCAAATAAGAAATAGAGAACAATAAATATTTGGTGAGTTCATTAATCTTAGGACCTATTATTCACCCTAAATATCAAAGGAGCAGGCACAATTTTGCTTTTCCAAAGTCATATGAAATTTCAGCACAATCTTCTCAGAATTAAAAAAAAAATATATGCTACATTTGGTGCATAGTCATTTCCTGTTCTTCATGTGGCACGTGGCACTTTCTTTGATGACACATGTGGGCTGGGGAATGTCTCAATGAATGCAAGAGGCAATTCCAGTTAGTTAATACACCCTGCTGCCAGTCAACACATGTTGCTTTTCGCCGTTGGCTTATGAATTCCCTTTCAGTTTATCAACAACCTCGCCTTTATTAAATATCAGTTGTCAAGGATGCCTACATCTGTCGTTTTACTCATGAGGGAATTTCACATTACATCATAATACTTAGAAAGAGAATGTAGAAAGTTGATATTCACTCAATTCCTACTCTTTATTTCACTTTTTTTTTAACGTGAAGAGTAGTATTAATAAACATCAGTATGATCAGCTTGTGCAGTCAGGCTTTGCATAAAAAGTTATGAATCCAAAATTATCTTAAATGTATAGTCATTGTTCTAAAAAAAAAAAAACAGCAGAAACAATTTGGTTACGTGGGTGTTATCTTCACAGCCAAACCAATTCCTGACGATATACTATTTGATTCCAGTAACTCTTAACGCAACATGAACTTGTGTGTTGGAAATCAACTAAATCTTTTAGATGTATGAGAAACCCCAATAGTGATAGAAGTAACTCACTTGCAATTAGTACAATTCACACAGGATCTAGGACAAAGTTTATATAATCAATTAACACAGGATTTACCAGTTAATAGTGTAAAACATTTCTAGGATGAGGTATCTCTATTTCTATACCATCTGTATCAGTATCTATGTTGTCTGTATCGTCTCTATCTCTCTACCTACCCATATATAATAGAAAGCCCACTTGGTCGAGTAAGAATTTATATTTGTGATGAAATGTGCAAGGCTTCCAGCAAATAATATTTTTCATGTGATTTTGAGAATAAAATTTAAAGAGCAAACTGAAATAAAGCAGTCTGATTCTACAGGTAAGAGTAGATAACATTCCAGTGACAATTTCTACAAAGAAATAAGCAGAGAAGTACATTTTCAATACATTTTTCCTAAATTATTTAAAATGACTTGACACATTTTTCAAAGGCTGAGCAGCAACAGGAATTGTCTGAAGGCACTAGACACGGAGTCAGGAAACCAGGCTGCAGCACTCAAGATTTCTGGATTATTTTTTTAAACCCTGATAAAGTTTGCTTAACATCTCTAGGCCTTCCTCATAAAGAGATGGGTTTTCACAATTATTAACTGTTTTGGATTGTGGAACCCTCTGAGACAAGAAAGAAGGACAAAGACCCTTTTAGCTTAGAAAAATCCGTGTAAGAACAAGCCCACAGTTTTAAAAGTAGTTGAGAACCCAAAAACACTGCCAGAATTCTTCCTATGCACATACATGTATTTGTATATTTTTTTTTACAAAATATGCTTTATGTTATATCTACAGTCTTGTATATCAACTTTTTCACTTAACAGATCATTGAGTATGATTTTCTAATGTTCTTAAATGTTCTCCAAAGCTTAATTTTTAATGGATGTCATTATAAAGGACATTCAATAATTTCTTAAAATTAGATATTCATTTTTAAAAATTATCTAACATTTGCTAATTTAATGGTATACAGATGCCCTGGTTAATCTGTGTCACTTACCTATCGTAATAGACCAAATTGCTTGATAGCCCATTTCATTTTATTGCTGAAAAATAATCCATTGTATAGTTTTTCCACCAATTGTTTACCCATTAACCTACATCTTGGTCACTACCAGTTTTTGTGATGATGAATGAAGCTGATATAAAGAACCCTACTGACATGCATTTTCAAATCAATTAAGAAGCAACCTAAAAGCACAGATGCTGGAATGAATGGCAGACAATGTTTAGCTTTGTAAGGAACTATCAAATGTCTTTCACAATGGCTGTGTCAGTTTGCACTCCCATCAGTCATAAATAAGAATTTCTGTTCCTCCACATTCTTGCCAGCAAGTGGTACTGTCAGTTTTTTAGATGTTGGCTATTCCAATAGCAATGGTATACTAAGACAAATTATGTTGAAAATCGTTCTATATAGTTATTTGCCCACCGGATATCTCCTTTGGTGGAGTGACTGTTCAGATACTTTGCCCATTTTTAATTGGGTTACTCATCTTCTTAATGTTCATTTTTATGAATCTGCTATATATTTTGGTTAAATGTCCTTTATCATATATATTTTTGCAAATATTTTCCCCAGTCTATGGTTTATCTTTTCATTTCTTAACAGTGTCTTTCTCAGAGCAAAAGTTTTCAATTTTAATAAACTTCAACTTAACTACTTTTCTCTGATGGATTTCATCTTTGATTTGTATCTAAAATGAATTACCAAACCCAAAGGTCACATATATTTTCTCCTGTGCTTCTTCTAGGAGTTTTATAGTTTTAAATTTTACATTTAGGTTCATGATACATTTCAAGCTGTTCGAGTTTTGTGTTTGGGCTCTTTTAATCCCCACATAAGGGTGTCCTATTGTTCAAGAATCATTTGTTGAAAAGACTATTCTTTCTACGTTGAACTGCCTTTGTTCCTTTGTCAAAATTCAGTTTATTATGTTTGTGTGAATTTATTTTTGACTCTGTATTCTAGTCCATTACTATATTTGTCTATTCTTTTGCCAATTTTATGTCCTCATGGTTACTCTAGATTTATGTCTGCAATCATGTAGTTTGAGTTGTTCAATTTAGTGGTCTTCTTCAGTACTGTGTTGGTTATTCTAGATCCTTCACATTTCTATACAAAATTTAGAATCAATTTGTTGGTATCTTCAAAAATATTTTGCTAGAATTTTGATTAGAATTGCATTGGTCTATAGATCAAGTTGGGACAATATGACTTGATTTCTGAGACTTTCATCAAAGATAAATAACAAAAACAACAGAAGAGAGGCAGAAACCCTGGTTGGATTGAGTCTTCAGTTCTAGAATATAGACTATCCTTCCTTTTATCAAAATCTTCTTTGATAACTTTTATCATTGTTTTGTAGTTTACAGCAAAAGAATCTGAATGTATTTTGTTAAACTTACATCTAAGTATTATATATTCTTGATGCTAATGTAAATGGTAGATTCTTCTATTTTTATTCTAAATTTCAATTGTTTGTTGCTGCTATTTTGGAAAGGAATGGCTTTTTTTGTTTGTTTGTTTTAGTCTTTTATCCTTCAACATGATATATTCTGTCCAGGATTTTTTGGTAGATTCTTTGTTGTCCTAACTATAATCATCTCATTTACAAATAAATATTTCATCCTTATCTTTTAATTTTATATTTTTATATCTTTTTTCTTATCTTTTGCACTAGCTATGACTTCCAGTATGATATTAAATAGGAGTAGTGGGAGACAGCATCCTTGCCATGTTCCTGACAGTAGTGGAATAAATGCAGTATCAAGTGGAGGAATATCTTTCTATTTCTACTTTACTGGGATTTTCTTTTAATGAGTGGGTATAAGATTTTGTCAAATGATTTTTCTACATCAAATTGTTGTAATCATGTAATTTTTCTTCTTTAGCCTGTTGATATGGTGAATTATGTAGGTTGTTTTCATTTTTTAACAGTAGTCAAAAGAAAGCTATAGTAGGTACATTAATATCAGATATAACAGAGTTCAGAACAAGGAAGATTATTGAGCATTAAAAGAAAAAGATGTTACATAATTATAAAGGGGTCAATTGTCCAAAAAGACATAAAATCCTAAACATGTATAAACCTAAGAAAAGAGCATCAATATACATGAGATAAAACTGATAGAAATAAAAGGCAAAACAAATCCATCATTATGGTTGGAGATTTCAACACCTCTGGATCACTAATTGATAGATCAATCAGACAAAAAATAAGTAAGAATATAGTTGACCTGAGTAACAAGTTTCAGCTATTTTACTTGAATAAATACTCCTTGGATTGTTCTAAGCCTTTAGTTAAGAGTTTTAAAGAGTTGATTTTGGCAATTTTGGCAAATGTTCTCATTGCTTTTATAGAAGGGTGTATTTTTGGAGTCCCTTACTTCACCATTCTGGAAGTTCTGCCCTATGTTGTGCTCTTTCAAATGAACTTTTATTCACATAATTCCTTATATAGGAATATTTGCATGAAGAAAATACACAGCACATGCCAATCAAAATATATTTCATTTATGAAGTGTCCCATTATGTAGGTCTCACTTAAAAAGTAACCCCACACTCTGGATGTCAAAGATGGTAAATCTCCAGAAAGTTAGTTATAGTAAAAAGAAGCCTGGTCGTAAATTCAGGGGACATAAATTCTAGATTTGTCTCTGTCACATAATTGTCGTGTGCCCTTAAGTAGAAAATTTCAATTTTATTATTCTTAAAATGAGAAGAAAAAGCCTGTCTATTTGTCATGTGAATTAGTACGAATATCACGTGGTCTAAGGTCTATGAACATATTTAAGGTATTTTCTTTCCATTAGTTATTTCAAGTTGGGTTTTTGCACCATAACTTTTCGGAAGATTTTATATTAAACAGTATTTGTTTCCAAGCTTTTGTTGGTTAAAATTATTATTCGGTTGTTATTGTAATGGGCTTTTATCTTGGAATAATGTAATGGGCACCAAGAATTCCTCATGACTCTTCACTGATGAAGTTTTTTTAATTTTTAATCATGAACCTTCTTAACTATTATTTTAAGTTAAAAAAAACAAACTATTAGTACATAAATGTTAAATACATTTTGTTGAATTCTATAGCTTACTAGATAATAGATGTCAAACTTTAGATATTGATGGTAAATATAATTCAGACATACTAGACATGTCTTGGAAATTCAACAATGAGTAGATTATATACCATTTTTCACATTGGCATTAAAAATCTTTCCAAGCATTTTACAGTATTTTCTTAGTGAAAAGAATATAGGTTCAAGCAAAGAAGTAAAACTTTGAGGAAAATGCCACCATGTTAATTTGCCTATTGATTTTGAAGACTGCAGGAGTCTCATGGTCACTATGAAATTTACAAAATTCCACTAGTTAAATAAAAACTGTACCTTCATTCTTTTTTCAGTGTCAATATCTGTCTGTCTGTGCTTATCCTCATTCACAAAAGAAGATCTAACAAACTATAAGGAAGCAGTCATTTTCAGAAAGTGTCCCAGCAGATACATACATTTTAAAATTTTAGAATTAAAGAACTCCAAATTGTTTAAAGCAACATTTGGAAATTTGATGATAAAAATGTATTTCCACAGACAATAGCTTTATATATTTTCTGTTTGGGCAATAACTAGCAGGATAAGCAAAACACGATGTAATATCAATGCTATGTGTGTCAAAACTGGGCATAGAATTTGGGTACATTCACGTAGCACAGAGATTTTAGATATTCTCTCCTTTGGTAAAAAATATTTACTGTCAGATCTTTTTTTTGCTGCTAATTCCTGTCTAAAGGCAATAGAAACAGCATATTTGAATAAAATATATGTACTGTCCCCTTAAGTAACTTCATATCAAACTATCATGTTATTTATGTTATTCTATATAAAAATTTTAGAATGGAGGCAATTTTATCTTCATAGAAGTAAATGTAATATTTTGTTATTCCTCTATGTCTTACTTGAGCTTTTCACTACTTTTTGCTATTGTTTACAATGTCCCTTCCCTAAAACATCTTTACTAAATATATCTGTTCATTAAGTAAATATTACAAAAAATATCAAAATATCAAGTTATGAAATGGCTAAATTTCCTTTAATGAATGCTTGTTAATCACTAAAACAATGTCACTAAACACCAACTCTGAGTGATTTTTAGCAAATTGTCTTTACAATACGCACATGGAAGAAATGCTCAAGTTTTAAGTCTTTTAATATTTGTAAAACACACTTCTTTTTAACTTAAGAAGAAGAAACAAGTCAGTGATTGATGTCCTGTAGGTTAGATAAGTCTGTAATAAGAGCCCAAACACTGTCTTGTGTGGTGTATGAAACACACAACAATACATTGTCTTTCCTGGGGACACGGTAATAGTGATTTACAAGATAATGACTTCCTTTGGCATTTCTTAGAGTCTTCCTAGCCTCAAGACCTAACCTCAGTTAGAATCCTAACCACAGCATATATCAAATCTGCTAGAAAGTAGATAAATTCAGCACAAAAGGAACACAACATATAATAGAATTAAAAGATGAAGAAGTACTTTTTTAAAGGGTTCTTTTATATGACTTCATATTTTAGGCTATTATGGAAATCCCCCATGAAATTCATCCTGATGGAATTTTTTGACAGCTTAGTCTTACCACCTTATCATAGGTCCTGAAAAAATTATTTTATTTTTTTAACACTTTGTTCGATCATATATTCCCAATTCCTGGAATAGGGGATGTGTTTGTGTGTGTGTGTATGTGTGTGTGTGTGTATAAGGGCAGATGAATTCCCTTGGAAAGCAAAATCAGAAATCAAATAATAATTGCAAATGAATTGATTGGCATCTTTCTTGACAGTTCTTTAGGATTGCTCTTCTTCAAGTCAATGGATGGGATTCCTTCCAGTGTGGAAAATCTGAGACATGGGAGGGAGCACTTAGGTTTTCAAAATAACTGAGTAGTAGCATGTAGGTGGTAATTAATCATTTGTTTCTACACCTAATGACTCACATCTTCTTCCAGGAAAAAAAATTATAACACAAATTTTCTCATCAGTACTATTTGTTATTAAGAAAGAAAATGTGAAATGGATAATATAATTTGTATTTAATATGTCTCATTTGCAAAGATAATAAAATTATGAAGGTGATGTTTTCCTTTTACTTTAGGCTGCTCTAAAACGTCTTTAATTTGCTTTGATTAATAAATATTTGTTTTAATTTCTTACTGTTTAAAAAACTCAAAAGAAGAGAAGACTGTCTCAATTAAATGAACACTATCATGATTCCATTAACTGCAGGTGTAATGCTATAACCTAGTCTTTAATATGAACTTTGGACCATCACTTTTTGACATTGAGGTGATGCTTACTCTGACAGGCACATCAATTAGACATACAGGAAAGTTGTGATAACAAACAACTTTTTACTTTTTTTCTTGCACACCTTTTTGGAGTCCTCCAGAAATACAATTTCTGATGGAGGAATTGCATTTTATTTTGATGTCCCATGTCACAAGGGGCTTTAGTGAATTCATGCTGGAGCCTCAGTTTTCTCAATGGGATGTTCTCTTTAGGCATGAACTCTTAGCTGAGTGTGGAGGCAGATAATGGTCTTGATTTTGGTGATCTCTCCACCTATTGTTTTCTCTGTACAAAGAATCTCTCTTTTGCTTCATTACTTCAGCACATGTATAACTTCATGTTCTATTGCCTTCCTCAAGCTTGATCACTTGTAGGTGACTGTGTGAGAAAATAAGATTGTGTGTGTGATGGGGCTGAGGAAAATGGGAATGTATATTATTCTAGAAATAATGTTTCAATAGAAAGAAATTATCCTGAAAGGATGGATTCAGACAGGTGAACCAGGGTGACTAGATATTAAAAGGAGGCAATTTTGACTTCCTTCAAAAAGCAGGAGTTCAGGGATCCACCATTTGGAAGTCTGGCTTTCAGACACTCTTCTTTTAGGTAATCATAAGTCACAAAATTATAAAAATAAATAATTGACACAAATACACAATTTTCCTTCCCTGAGCAAACACAATTAACTTTTTATCTCTTCCTTTTTTAATTTGATTAGCCATATAGAGGTAAATGTATTTTGTTTTGTCTTCATCTACCAGTAGTCAAACATTTCATATCCTATAGTTCTAAATACTTCATACCATCTATACCATCATAGTCTATGTCTCAGCAAGCCCTCCTCTGCCTGAAGCAGAGAGGACTCCAATGCTCTTCCATGGCCCCAGAGTTACTCAGCCAGTTCTCCTTACTAGGAGAAGTAGGCAGACCTTCTTGGAGGTAGCTGGAACAGCAGGGAGAATGCATTTTGAACAAAATAAGACAATTATTTCTACTTCTTCAGTTGTCTTCTAGAGTCTCTCTCTTTTTTTTTTTTTTTTTTTCTCTCTCTCTCTTCTACAGATGACTAGGGGTAAAAAAAAGGGAAAGCCCAAAAGAAATCTCTGGTTAACTGGAGAACAGGAAATATGTGTCATTTCAAAACTCAATTTTCCATCAAGCCGAGTTGGTGGTGACACATCCTACTAATAAAACCATTTAGACAGGTCCTCACAAGCATGGAGTGTGTTTTTTTTTTTTTTAACTTTTATGGTGACTTCACTTGAAGGATGCTCTCAATTTGACGATTACTGAAAATGAATAAGAGATATTTATGAGCCCTAGGAAGCTAAAAAAAAGAGTAACTTTCTGTTGAAATTTTAATTTTTTGTGCTTCAGTTTTTAATTGTTTCTACCATGAACAACTTAAGGAATTATCTCCCCTTTATATTAATCAGTATTATAAAGGTACCAAATGCACTGGGTGGGGAGATTGTCATTATTGGTGTGTAATGAAGGTTGCTGCCAGGGAAGACATGAGAATTGAGATATTATAAAAAGTGGACATTATATTTAATAACAAAAAAAGTCTAAATGACAAATTAAAACATACACTATGTTTTGTTATTATATTTATTCATATGTTTATTCATATATTATAAAATAGCATGGTAGATACATTTTTAATTGAGTATATGACATTTTGAAACACTTTAGTGAAAAAAATGACATTTTTGAACTATGAGCAGGTAAACATGTGAGGGTTTGATTTTAATTTAAATGTCAATTCATATTTTAATTATGAAGTTAGAAAATAGATTGCTACAATTTATATGCCAATCAAAAAGTAAAATAATAAAGTTACTTCTGACAATTACATTTTAAACATACAACCACAAAATTATGTAACTTATATTGCAAATGTTTTAATTACTTTAATAATTTCTATCTCATGCTGATTGCCTGCGTATCCATGTTTATATAACAAGCATATTTTTCACTATTGTTTTCTTCATCATTTTAACAGAATTTTAAAAATTATTTTAATAGGAGGGAACTGTGAAAATAACACTTATTTCTCTTGCAAAAAATAAAACTGCACATGTTTAATAAAATGATCCATTGAAAATATTTTTTTCCACAAAGAGAACACGAAAAACAAGATAAGCAAAATTAAAAAAAATACAAAGAAACAAACAAAAAAAAACAAAACACAAGTCTTCTCAGGTCTTTCCCTGTCTCGAGGTCAACTACCTGAAATCAAAGTAATGACTGTCTGTATTTGGAAACTCTTACCTTAAGACTAAAATGTATTCAGAGAGGGTTGAGCTGAGAGAGCACATTTTTTGATTTACACCCTCATGACCTCCTCATCTTTATAGATTTCAGGTAAAGCTCTTCTGAGTCCTGATGACAGAGTGATAAAATTTCACATTTGTATGGTATTTCCATTTATGGTGTCTCTCCACCAGGGAAAATTTGTGCAACTCAAAGTTCCCAGGATTATCCTGGAACTTAGCAATACTTAAAGAGGAAGAAAACTTAAGATAGAATGGAAAGATAATATTTTCATTGCAGAAAAACAGTGGGCCGTGACTGCAGATCAGGCTGCAGACCTAGACAGAGGGCAGATTTAAGGAGTAGGTCTTCTTGTAAGTAAGTGTGGAACACCAAGGGATTTTACTCTAGAAAGAAACACAATGCTATTTATCCCATATTACCCTTAAGTATTTGCTGACTCTGGCAGTCACTGTGCCAGGAATTTGGCTTCCATAAGTGAACAAAACAAGATCCATGCTCCTGCAGAAATTACATTTAAGTATATTTCACCTTGATAAAAGGAAAAACATTCCAGTAAAAAAGAAAAAGAAAGAAAAGAAAAAGAAAACTGAAGAGTTTAAGGAGAATTGGGAGAGGAGGGAGGGAGGTGAAGATTGTAACTTTAGAGTGATCAGAATAATTTTCCTTAGAAAAGTTAAATCAGAACAAAAGCATGAGGAGGAGGAAGCAGTTAGCCATGGGGATATCTGGGAGAAGGTCATTCCTGGAAGAGTGACCCCAGTGTTCTTCCCATGTTCCAGGAATAACATAATGACATCAACACGATTATGTGTTTTTATTCAGTCATATTCAGCTGTACTGAGACATGGAGGAATCGATGGGAACTTGTATTAAGCCAGGGCTGTGGCTTTGTAAATAAGTCCAGGGAAGGCAGAATATATGTATGTTCCTATATGACTGAAGCATTGTGCTGTACACCAGAAATGGGCACAACATTGTAAACCGACTACACTTCAATAAATTGTTTTTTAAAAAGGTGAATTAATATCATCCAAAGACATACAATTCAAAATTAGGAGTTTTTAGGAAACAGAAGCAGAGAGTTCTGAAAATGGAAATGAGGGGCAAAGAGGACATTCATATCACCTCCAGACCTACTAGAATGAGGTCTGTGGGAGAAGAAACAGCAACTAACTGAGAGAGCTTTAGGAAAGGCAGTATTTTTAGGGGAGAACCAGGCTTGCCTTAAAGCAAAGAGATGAAGAGAGTGTTTAGTAGGACAGGAATGAGGGAAGGTGAAAGGATCAGACATGTTCAGAGCCTTATAGTGATGAGTGAGGAAGTAAAGGTGACCTGTGATTCAGGGAGTTTTTGTGGTACCAGGAATAACAGGTAAAAAATATAGTACGATCTATTCTGGTAAATAGTACAGGTGAGTTTGGGGGAAGCCCTGAGTGTGGGAAATGAAGGGTGGGGCAGGGCTGGCCAACTCAAACACCTCTATTGAGATATAAATAATATATCATACAATTCATCCATTTAATGCATATAGTTCGATGGTTTTTAGTATACTCAGAGTTGTGCAACCATTACCACAATGTAATTTTAGAACATTTTCTTCAACCTAAAAAGAAACTCTGAACCCCTTAGCATTCTCTCTCCTATCACCCTTCCTACCTCCCCATCCCCAGCCATAGGCAACCTTAATTCACTTTTTGTCTTATGTATTTGCTTACTCTGGACATTTCATATGAATGGAATCACAACATGTGGTGTTTTATACTGGCTTCTTTCCCTTAGCATAATGTTTTCAAGATCCATCTACATTGTAGAATGTATCAGTAGTTCATCCTTTTTTATTGTTAAATAGATTCCATTGTATGGATAGAGCACATTTTTATCATCCATGCATCAGTTGGTAGATTTAGGTTGTTTCCATTTTTGTGCTGTTATGAATCATGATGCTATGGACATTCATATTCAAATTTTTGTGTGGATGTATGTTTCTATTTTGAGGGGATATACAACATGGAGGATGTGCTGGGTCCTATGATAATGCTCTATCTGTCATTTTGGGGAACTGTCAAACTTTATTTCAATATAACTGCCCCATTTTACATTCCCACCAGCAACATCTGACCACAGTTAACGGAGGCAAAGAGGTCTATGAAAGCAGGTCTCTCTCTCTTTTTATTTTTAATTGAAATATATTCAGTTTACAATGTTGTACCAATTTCTAGTGTACAGCATAATGTTTCAGTCATACATTATCATGCATATATTCATTTTCATATTTTTTTCATTATAGGTTACTACAAGATATTGAATATAGTTCCCTGAGTTATACAGTATAAACTCATTATTTATCTATTTATATGCAGTAGTTAATACCTGTATATCTCGGACTCCCAATTTATTCCTTCTTACCCCCTTCCCCGCTCCATAACCATTAAGTTTGTTCTCTATGTCTGTGAATCTGTTTCTGTTTTTTAAATAAATTCATTTGTGCATTTTTTTCCTTTTTATTTATTTATTACTGAAGTATAGTCCATATACAACGTTGTGGTCCCAATTCCAGTGTGTGAATCCCCTTGTGACCACGGAAGTTGGGGTTGAAAGTCTGGAAATGCCCTGATCTTAGACCCAGTGCCTGGGTTTACTCTTGACCCTGATGGGGAGGGGGAGGTTTTGCATCAGGAGCAAGGCTCTGCCTGCCTCTTGTCAATAAACATGAGATTTTAGGGCCCTTGAATGTTACACAGCATGATGTCCTCTCCCAGTTTCAGTGTCTGTTAATGGGGGCCAGGCAACACAGATTCATCATAAACAACCACTTCCAATATTCACAGTGTCTTTGCAAAGATAACCCTGTTGTACAAAGGAAGAATCTGGGGTGTGAAAACGTTTTGAAAAACTTGCCCAAGTTCACACTGATTGCTATCAGGGATTGTATAATTCCCTAATTATTTGCACAACCCATATCAGCACAAAAACCTTACAAGCGGAGCTATAACTTCCAGAACCAGAATGGTCCTCAGCAGTTTCTCTTTTATGTGTTCAGGAGTTATTCTAAGCGCTGCAGTTTTCATTGGCGCTGACATACACAGGCATCAACACAGAAACATCCCCTGAAATGTGGGAAAACATTCCATTAAGATGTTGTTAAGTGGCATCAAATAGGGATGACTTAAATAATGGGAACTGGGTAAGTTTATCATATTCTTAGTCACAGCGAGAAACCACATTTCAAATGATTTCTTTTGGCAAGAGGTAATTAAATGTGATTTAACTGAACGCTGTAGGGAAGACACTTAGATGATTAATACCTAAGATGAGTGTGAAAACTGGCCTTTCAATCATGATTCACCTTTCTTCAAGAGGCTGTAAATTAGTGTACTATCCATATCTGAAATTAATCTTTTACTCTGAATATAAACTATCGTTCTCGATGAATGATAAATGTTCTGAATATAGAAATGTTACATGCATTATGATCCACCTGTTCGGGAAACGAGAGATGTTTTATTTTTATTTAAAAAGAACTTATTAAAAAGTTGTAAGTGATCTAAATAATGGAAACTACTGAGTATATAAATTATGCACAATGACACAATATAATACTACAAAGTTGTCACACATCATGATGTGGAAAATATTCAATGACAGGAAAATTGTCAACAGTAAGTTATTAGTGGAAAATACAAGCAGATCACACAATGCCTCGATCTCGTGTTTGGAAAAGAGAGACAGATTGGGATAGATAGAGGTATCTTGATTTAAAAAACATTTATTTTTTAAAAAGTACACCAAATGATAACAGTGGTTCTCTTGGGTACTGGGAATGTAGACTGCTTTTAGTGTTTTCTCCCTTTTTGCACATCAGTAATTTCTAAGTTTCCCATAATCAAATGGATCAAAAGAAAATTAAATATTATGAAAAGATCCGTGATTCCAAATTATTTTGTATTAAGTGTTTTCTACTTATTGGTTAGTTTTTTTAATGTCGTATAGGATTACTACTTAGAAGACAGTTACCATTTTAAAAAATCTTCTTCATCTGTACCAATATATTTGAGCAAAATTAAATAGAAAGCCAGAATTGAGAATATGTATTTTTAAAAATTTTACAAAAATATAAAGTGTAAAATTTTATGTGATCTCTCTTGAATTTTTAAAATGGAAACAAAGTGGATTATTCTTATGGAAGATCCAATCTGTTAGAAAAAAAATTGATTATACCACTGTGTTTTGTGCAGTCATACACTTTATACGTCTTGAAAGCAAAGTGCTGACAAACTTTTGTGATCCAAGCCTGCCCCCTGGTGTTTGGTCGGTACATGCTGCTGACAAAGCCAAATATGACTTAGCGCCCTCTTCAAAAACTGTTCAGAAGTAACTGTAAATGCAAATATGAAAATACTGCATAGCGATTTCCCTGTAGTACTCCAGGCATTTCCAATAGTGGCTCAAAACCACCACGTGTGCTTAAAGATAAAAATAAACAGGAGCTTGAGTTATCATGGAAATGTGGAAACCAAATCTGAGTCAATTCTCAACACTTTCTTAATTTGAAAACGAAAGAGTTGCAGACTTGGCAGATTTGAGGGAGACTCTGTCGTAAGAAGTGATCTGATCAATTTTTTTCACCGGGAATGAAGAGAATGGTGTGTCAGCATCGTGTTAAAGTCTGTTGGGTCTTGAACGTCAAGTAAAAGAAATAAGGACGCTGCCTAATCATAATATTGGTAAAAGTATTTTCTGCTTGTTTAATTCTGGGAGAAAGAATAATTAGAAGGAGAGTTCAAAGAGAGGATGTGAGGTGGAGCCCTGAAAGGGTAAGAGTTGCTTCGTCAGACAAGGCTGAGTCATCAGCCCCCTGCTTTAGGGGAAAGCTTTGTCATCATTGCCGCCGGGTAATTCATTACTGTAAGACAAAAAGCCACATTTCTTCCTCTCTGAGAGGCGGTGCTGATACTGACAGGGAGACTTGCACTAAGGATGGTGTTTACCGGGACCCGATTTAGGTGGTCCAGAAACAGACTTAACAGCAATCACAGCACCCTAAGGGGCAGAAGTAAGAATACACAGCCCACAAGGACGGCACCCCATGTCTTTTGTGATGGCTTTACAGGTTTTTATGACTGACAACATGAATCGCATCATTTCATCCTTTTCTGAAATACTGAAGCCAGAATCTTAAATTTTACAATTGTGTTACAAAATGTTTTGCCCATTATTATTACTTTAAAAAAGTATTCTGAAAAACTTGAGGTCATGTAGAACATTGAAGAACATGCAATGGAAGCAATCATGAATAAGATTTGATGTGGGACCCTTCAACGTCTTCAAAGAAAGACCTATATGTTCATAATATGTCAAGAATTTGGCTACTGTGAACAATTGCTGCAATGAACGTGGAAATACAGATATCTCTTTGAAATTTTGATTTCAGTTCTTTCAGATAGACCCCCAGGAGTGGAATTGCTGGATCATAAGGTAGCTCTGTTTTTAGTTTTTTAAGGAACCTCCATACTGTTTCCACAGCGGCTGCACCAGCTTACATCCTCACCCACAGTTTACTAGGGTTCCTTTTTTCTGCATCTTTACCAACACCTGTCTTTTGTTGTTGTTTTTATCATAGTTATCTTAACAGTGCCCTAGGTGTGTGCATATATCTAAACTCCCAATTGTATACATTAAAAATGGGCAGTTTTTGTGTATCATTTATACTTCAAAAAGGCTGTTTTTTAAAAAGTATTTGAGAAATACAAGGTCTGAAGTTTCAACCTCAGAGAAGCAGAATTAGAACCAAGGTGAAAGCTCCTTGAAACTAGTTTGTCATCCCTTCATCAAGTTTTAGCCCTTGTAGTTGTCAATTTGTGACGAAGTACTGCTCATATCAGCAAGTATAGTCAGGGAGGACACACAAAAAATTGTATTAATTCACTACTGTTCACACATAAGGTCTTTTCAACCAGATACTTTGCCAAAAATGAGACCAGACCAAACCAGCTACTCACGTAAAGACCAATGGTATGCAAGGTGTAAAACTTCTGGCATGGACAGAGCTGAAAATAAGAAATACTTGAATACATTTTAAGACTGAAGGAAATTTAAGTATTAAGTTATCCAAACCTATTCCTTTAATTTACACGTAAGGAAGCACATCCTGAAAATGTGGGTGATTTCCAAAGTCACGTAGATGGAAGCAGAACCAGAAATGGAATGAACATTCAACCGTAAACCTCCCTGCATCTGCACCATCTTCTCTTTATTCCCTTTTGTTTAAAAAAAAAAAAAAAAAAAAGACCCCACTGATGGAAGGCTACTTCCTTCGTCTGGGCATTGAACCTATCCACCTGTCCTCTCACTAAGTCTTAGATTCCTCAGTTGTTTCCTCCGCCTTTCACCTAGATCCTTCTCCATCAGCATTTAAATAAATCCAAGCCTTTAATATTTGAACAAAAATAAAATAATCTCTCCTTCCACCAAACACACTACCAGGTACTACCCTACCTTTCTGACACCTCCACAGCCAAATGTCTTGAAAAAAATTCTCTATTGCCAGTCTTGATTTTTTTTTTTTTTTTTTTTTTTTTTTTACCTTCCACCTACTTCTTGGTCTACATCAGTGTGGGTCCTTTTCCATGGTTTCTTCCCACAACTCTTGTTGAAGTCCCCACTGACTTCAGTGTGCTCCTATATCCAGTGGAGTGTTCTCAGTTGTCACCTCACTTGACATCCCAGCTATGTGCAACATTGTTAGGTCATTAGCTGTGCCCCTTTAAAAACACCTCATTTTTGTACTCTCAACCTTCACCTTTACTGGGTTTGTCTTTGTTTTTGTTTTGTGCATGTGTTGTTTGTTTTACTGGCTGCTCATTTTCTATCTCATTCTCCTCCTAATCTGGAGCATTAACGGTTAGAGTTCTGTGAGGTTTGAACCCCAGTTCTCTTTTCTTCTGATTCTAAATTCTGTCCCCCGGAAATCTCACTTCTACATGTGGCTTTCATTACAAATGAAATGCCAGTGTTCCCAAGGTCACATCTACCTCTCAGACCCCTCCTCTGTGCACCTGACATGTTACACCAATTGCCTGACTGACTTCTTCACTTTGACAATTAAGAGACATCTTTTGCCTAAAACCCTTTAGTAGATTTTCATTGTTTCGTAATTAAGGAACAGAACCTTTCCATGTAGCCTGCAAAGCTTTGCATAATTTGGCTCTTACTGATCTCAAAGGATTTATTTTGCATGAAGTACACACTCACTCCTCACCCCACTCAAACTAGCTTTCTTTTATCACGCTCCCTCCAATCAGGACTTTGCTCTCTGTTCCCTTTTTCTAGAAATTATTATTATTTTTTTTAATCTTTCATTCCCTCTTCTCCAGGGTAAATTCCTACTTGTCTTTCAGATCTTAGTTCTACTGTCACTGTTTTGGAAAGTTTTGTTTGTTCTGTACTGGCGTCGAAAGGACAAAAATACTGGGGGATTTTCCTCCTAATGATTTTTTGAAGCATTATTTTCTGAACACAAAACAGTTTTTTTCCCCCTTAGTATAAAAACATTAATATCATATCTATATTGATTAATTAATGGACACATTTTTCATTTCCATTTGAAATATTACATTTCATATAAAAGTTTACAAATAATGGCTTTTATTTTGATTTTTATCATAAAAATATTGCCTTGAAGGTATATTATGATGTAATGGTAATTGCTTGTAAGATAGTTAAATGTCAGTATTGAAACCTAGTCTTAAGCTGCCATCGTGTAAATATGAACGAAAGTTCACCAAACATGTATTTTATATTTTGTTTCCTTGCACATTGCAACTAATAAGGCAAGGAATGGACATATATTAGCAGCGTGTGTTGTTTCTAAACATCATAAACCAAAAATGGTAAATTATAACTCTTATCTCTATAATTTCATATTTGTTTATGTCACTGTTAGATTAGTGTCTTCATTAGTCTAAAAATGCTGTGATGGGTAAAGACTTTTTAAACCTATCATTTTGCCCTAATACCAAAGTACCTGATACCCAATAAACATATACTGACTGAATCAAAATGCATATTTGTTCATCAGAAGTGGATTTTGGCATATTTAGTGTCATCAAGCAGGAAGGACTCTGATACTGAGGTCCTGGTAGAAGAGTCATGAGTGATGATTCAGATTTTCATGAGCTTCAGGCCAATGGACTGTTTGTTTTTTCACAGTTGACAGAAGTGCTTGGCTTGTAGCCTGAGCTCTGTAAGCTGCTAAATTGTTAACAAAAGAAGGTAGAAATCACAGAGGAGATGGACTATTCAATTTCTCTTTTACTGTAGAAATGTTTTTACTCAAGGGAGTTCAACAGATTAAACAAGTAAGTATGGCTCTTTCAGACAAAAAGAAAGAAAAACAAAACCAAAAAGAAGTGCTGGTAATTTAAAATGCTGCGGCCACTGTGGAAACCAGTGTGATGGACCCTCAATGAATTAAACCTAGAATTACCATATGACCCAGCAATTCTATTTCTAGGTAGATGCCCAAAAGAATTGAAAGCAGGGCCTAGCAGGTATTTTTACACCAATGTTCACAGCAGCATTATTCACAATAGCCAAAAGGCAATCACAACCCCCAAACCCATTGACAGATGAGTAAATAAATGAAATGTAGAATCTGCATGCAGTGGAATATTACTTACCCTGAAAATGAAATAAAATTATAACACATGTTACCACACAGATGAACACTGAAGATGTCATGCTAACTAAAATAAGCTGTGATTTTTGCCAGATGGTGATGCTCTGATTCCATCTTTCCTTCCATGTATGCAGTTAATTGTTCATTCTACTTTAAGAACCCTCTCTCACCCCATTTATCCACTTATTTATTTATTGCACTATGTACTTCGAGATTTATATTTTATTCAAAAAGATCCATAATAAGATATCATATGTTTCCCTAGATTTGGCCTTAAATCTGGATTCTGTGTCTTTCTGACATGTTTCTACATTCGTTAAGTACTTCATTATTTTCATATCAAACAAGATGTTCCTTCTTGAACTTTTTCTGACCTAATCCTAGGACCAATAATTTTTTCCAAGAAGTTCTGGTTGTTTTCAATGAGGCTTAGTGCATAGAAACCAGGATCATGGGTTCGGGTGTATATATTGCAACTAAGGCATCACTGCCCTGGGGCCCTTTTAGTGAACAGAACCAGGAAATCCATATATACACACCCAGTTATGTGCACATGCACGCACATACTCTATTACATCCCTATGTCTGTGTCTGTCTGTCTCATTTCTCTATATTGAAAACTGTGAATGTCTGCCAGTTTTCACAATCCTTCTCCAGCACCGTGACACTCATTTTAGTGTTCCCCTTTTCTTATTTTTAACCTTACTTTTTCAATTGTAAGAAACCTGGCTCCCATTATCCTCGACATACTTACTTATTGCTCAGTCTTCCTGTGTGCACCTAATATCTTGACTCTGCTGGATCCTAATCCACCCTCTTTCCTCTCTTGGGACCCAACCCCTGCCAAGCCAGATCCTCTCTCTCAATTTGGGGGACCTAACAGATTTTTGGATAAATTATTCAGAAAGGAAGGAAAGAAGAAAAGAAAGGAATGAGGAAGGAAAAGAGGGAGAAATAGAGAGGGGTAAAGAGGAAGTAAGGGAAGGAGGAGAGAAAGAAATAAAGAAGGAAGTATACAACATTGTAGAATGATACAGCAGAATTTGAATCCAGGCCTGTCTGACTCCAAATTGGGAGCTCTTTCTTCTACATTGTGTTATATCCTGATGCAGGTTGCATCTGAGTGTGTGTGTGTGGTTAACTTACCAATATAAAACAAATTATTCCTCTAAACATAAGACAACATTATAGTATAAACCACTTTAACGATGTATATTGACTAATGTAATATTTTCGAATTAAGATGTGTTTTCTCAAAGGGATGAATCTGAAGACTGAGGATGATGATATAGTGAGAAGAGATCATGAATAGTTATCAGACCTGGTTCCTACCCTGGGCTCTATTACTTGTATACCAGCTGTGTGACTTTTAGCATGCCAGTAAAACATGTGGGTGTGAGGTTTTGTTCACCCTTTAAAAAAAAAGACCTAGAGATGATCTCTTATATCTCATATACTCAAAAATGTTACATAATCCCTTATCTTTGTTTTACACCATTTAAGAGGGGCTATTTTCACAGATTTACACAACGCAAGCATTTGGCACCTCTGATCTGAAATGTAGAAACAAAAATATGTGAATTTGTGCAGCAAAAGTAAAGAACTGGCAGAGATTATGTGTAGCTTAAATTGAGAACATTGACAATGAATACAGTACTTCATATAAGATCTTAATATGTCTCAATAGCATTCCTACATTTAAAAAAATAAGAAAATAACAAGAGCAATATAATGAGCTTTCTGAGTTACTGAAATAATTTTATATTATCTTCTCTATAAAAATATCTGTCTTAATTTAGATTATTCATCAACAATAAACTTAGTACAAAGGACAAGAAACTAAAAAGAATTAAAATTATGTTCCTACAAAATTGGCTAATTAATAAAATTTTTTGAAATATATTACATATGTTTATAAATGTTCTGTTAAAATTATTTAAAAAACTAGACTAGAAACACCATGTTATATTTAATTTAAAAAGCCAAATTAATGAAATGTTCAAACTATGCTTTTCTGAATGTAGAACTCAGCACTCTACCCTCAGACATATGGCAGAAAAGTTTATGGTCAAATAAATCCTGCTCTTCCTTTTTCCCTCCTCCCCATTTTCTATTTTCTCCTGTAAATAAATGTTTTGGATTTTTTTTTCCCCCAAACGGTGTAATACAAGAAAGCTGATTTTGGATGATTTTTCTGTGTTGAGAGACTCAATCTGATAGATGATACAAATAGAATTTCTTATTTTAGCATTTATAGACATTATAAATGTGAGATTACTGCATTTGACTCATTATACATAATAAGAGGAGATGGTAATGGTACACACATCCCAGACTATTTAAAGCTGTTTTCACCCAGGCTTCCCTTTATACAGGGCATGAGGCTCATTCAAGTAGCCTGGACCACTTATGGGTAGCCACACTCCTCAGCATCCATGCCTGTTCCTATATCTGGCCACCTTGAGGGGTCAACCAACTTCACAGACACTTATTTTACATTTTATTTTCACTTCTTACATTATATATATATTTTTTTCTATAAGCTTATACTAGGACAGTGAATATATTTTTAATTAATCAATTGTTTATTAAAGTAATACTTTTCTACCCTGTGTTCCTTGGAATGGATTTGTTGCTCAGTGTCTATGTCCTGAATGACAGCCCTGTTGATTTACGGGTTTACAATAGATGGTAGTAGAGTTTTCCATCAATAATTTGATGTATGTTCTGGTTTCCAAGGACTTATGTAATAGGAATAGTAATTTACTAACTCTTGGAAAGTCTATGTAAGGTCCATCCAAAAGTCATCCTCACCAGTTAAAAATACTAGAACACACACTACTTTGAGTTTATATAATCTAGCTGGCTGGGAAAAGTTTGCTCCAAAGGTAACAATGTGATAAAAGACATCCTTGCCTTCTGTTGTTGTTAAAACACCTTCATAGCTCTAGTAGGGTGAAACCAATAATTTAAAGCACTGGGATATGTGCTGGAGAGAGCAAACACTCCTCTACAGATGGTATCCCCTTTCCTTCCTCTTCCTTCTAGATTTTGCTCCGCATCCCTTGAGTGAAGCAATAGTTTTAAGTGACATTTTCCCTGTGACAACTGTCACTATGAAAGTTTACCCAAAGGAGAAGATAAAAGAAACCTCAAGGTCAATGCCACCTTTCCATCCTCTCACAGTCTCTCGAGCACACACTTACATGTCTACAGCATCCGCCACACATGGGAACCTACTCAACTTGCTCTTTCTAAAGAGCTGTAAATGAGAAGTGTAAGAGGAAGCAACTATTTTTGTGGTCCTGACCTTTTCATTGATTGCTTTATTTTTGAAATGTTTCCTGAAATTACATAAAATACCATAGGAAAGTAAAAAAAAGAGAGAAAGAAAAAAAAAGAGACATACTCGTGTAAAGTATCATAAGACATGGAAGAATTCATATTCATTTTAGCTTTACTTTGCTACATTTCTATGTATCTATATATTCCAAACACTCCAGGGTCAAGATTAAATCATACAGGATCTGAGCCACCTCTTGAACAAGCAGATAAATTTTCTGTTAACTCTACTTGCATAATTGGCATTGTTGGTGCTATTTTTAGATACCATACTATACATCTGAAGATACAAATTACATGTATTTTCAACTGCTCAGAATATTTTTAACAGAAATGTGACATGAAGACTACTAACAGTGCCCCATATTTGGCAAAATATTTTGAGGCAATTTAATGAAAAGTAGAGCAGTGAATGATTTATAACAAAATTTTGTTTTCTTTTGAAGACTTCTTAATATGCAACAGTCACATACGCTTCTACACTTGATGACTAATCTTCAGAATCCCATTTTGCCTCTTCTTACATTTTCATTAAGAACAAGAAAATTATAATCTCCTAATCTCCAAATTTTCTTCCTCTTTTTCTAAATCCTTAAATGACCAAGGAAAGAGTGCCCGTAAATGGCTTCCTCTTCAGAGTAAGAGGTAAAATTGAGTGATGTTGTTTTTGAAATGTGGACATTGATTTCATAAGTCAAATGTCACAGGCTGGGGGCAGAGTATGAGTGCTATGTGTCCTCATCTGCTCAGCCAGCAGTGTTGACAGCCCTCTCATCTGAAGTTGCCAGAGCCAACACCTGGTTTATTCCTAGAGGGTTGTACTTGGCGGTGACATTGTTCAGACACTGACATGTAAAATGAGTGTTACAACAGTGGAGCATTTCAGCCCATGATGGTGTTACTTCAAGGTTTACCTGGAAAGAACAAAATTTTCACTTATGCTCTAATAAGTGCTTGGCATTTTCTTTTCTACTTAGCCCATGAAACTCAAAAATGCTTGATCTGTTTAATATTTCAGATTATACTGATGATAGTGTGATAAATAGGCTAAATTTTGCCAACATAGCACATGGTAACTGTTGAGATTGTTTCATGTGTGTGTTCTTAATTTTCTTAATGAGCTCCGATGCTTCGTGGGAGTAAATTGACTATTATTTATATTGTTTTCGGATGCCCAGAGGCTTAAATGTGATTCATCTGTGAAGGAAGAGCTTTTATTTCTCTAACAGAGCATAAATGAGGTGAAGTAAAATGTCAGTCATCAAACTGAAAATAAGATGGATGTGAGTGACTCCCAATCTCAGTGAGACATGTGCTCCAAGGAACAGGACTGTGTCAATGTCTTAGTCAGTTGGGGCTGCTATAACAAACTACCATGGACTGGGTAGCTTATGAACAACAGAAATTTATTTCCCACAGTCCTGGAAGATGCGGAGTCCAAGATGAATATGCAAGCATGGTTGCATCCTGGGCAGGGCTCTTGCCCTGGTTCATAGCCAGTGCCTTCTTGCTGTGTCCTCACATAACGGAAGAGACTAGGGATCTGAAGCCTCTCTTATAAGACTTCAGTCCATTCATAAGGGCAGAACTTCCCAAAGGCCCCATCTCCTAATTCCATCCCATTGGGCATTAGGATTTCAACATGCAAATCTTAGTGGAGGGTACACGAACGCTCAGACCATAGCAGTCAATGTCAACATTTAAGAAATTCTAATTTTCTTACCATTAGGTGAGTTTAGGTTTCCTTGACTGTATAATGCACAGAAAGGGAATATATCTCAGAAAATAAAGTAAAAAATCCCTATGTCAGTGTGATCCCTAAAGCTATAGATTTATCTAAAAGAAAAATGGTCGCTGACCGGATCAGTGGGAACAACTTTCTCAGACATTTGCTGATAACATCTGAGATCCTCAGAAGAGTTGAGTATGCCCAAGTTTTGCTGGGGGATGACAATGAATCTATATACCAGGAAGAAAAAGCACACCAGCAGAAGCAAACAGGTCATAGAAGCAATATGAAAACCAACAAATCATGGCCACGGTCAGTGGCCTTAGATTTTCTTTGTTGAATCTGACATTAGGAAATTCTTTCTTTAGGACATCTAAAGACTGTAGGACTCAGGGTATTACAATTTCCTTAAAAATGTGCTGAGCATGTGATTCACAGTTTACTATTTGGGTGTGTCTAAGTAATATATTTTCTTTATTTCTAGATTCGAAGTTAATTTCTGACTTAAGGCCTCCACTTGCCTAATGTGAACTCTATAAACTAGCTTATTATGCTCTTCCATTTTTTATTTCTGAGAATTCCTAGATCAAATCATAATTTTCAGTGGCAGTTTGGCTCACAAGTCCATGTCTGTCTTTCTCCTCTTCCCAGTCCTGTCTTAGCCTTTGAGGTTCATAAATTTCCAGCCCTAGAAAAACTAACCCTAACTCTGGTTTTTCGAAGTGACTGTTCACCCATTGGTGATGCGAAAAGAGAGGTCCACTTCTTCTTCTTATTTGCTTTTTGGCAGGAATAGCAACTATACCAGCTTGTCAGTACATATTTGATTCCCTGGCAGTTCCTTGGTATTGCCTCTGAGGTTCTGGGCTTTTGGTAGGAGTTTTAATTGCACCATAAACAATCTTATATTCTCCTTGACTTAAAATAACAAAACATTTCTTTCCTCATAAATGTTCAGGGTCAGCTGGGGCAGCCCAGCACAGAAAGTATGATGAGTTCGTGTCTTCAGTAGGTAACTGGGATCTGCTCTCCTCATGGTGGATGGCAGAAAACCAGGAGGAGAATAAGAAACACCCAACAGCCCACTACCTCTTCTTTCATACTTCACTCACTGAAGCAATCATATGGTCAAGACCAGCTTAAATGGGACAGTGAAGTATATTCTACCCCAAGGGACGTATGGCAAAAATGGGTGGTGAAAAATTAGACAAATACTGCAATACAAGTGGGACATGTAATCAGCCTGTTCTATGTCCACCCCACTCTCAAATTCAAATCCAGCTGGAAGTAGAAACAAGAGTCAAATAGATAGTAGGTCAAAATATCATCTTTTCTTCCAAATTAGACTTACTGGAGAAATCATGGCTCTCTAGGCAAACCTGCCTCAAAACTTGAGCCAGCAATTGTCATCATTCTGTAATGAGGAAGAAGATACTAGACAAGCATTGCTAAAACGGAAGGACCCCGGAATGGGAGGATTCATACTCAGACGATTTCTCGTTTCCAATCTCACTAGCAGACATTGTTTGGGTACCATTTCTCCTTGGGAAAGAGGAGTGAGAGGTAGAAAAAGCCTATGTTTATTTGTCCCATATTTTTCTCCCTCAGACAGTACAGAACTTTCAACCCACATTAGAATTAGAATTCCACTCTAACAGATGTCTCCTCTGACTTCATTATGGCTCCTCTCCCACTTCTTTGGATGTAAGTCTTTTCAACTTATCTCTGAGAGCCTCTCACTCTTACCTCCGCTAACTTGGCATCCTCCTTGGATCTCTCTCCTCCCTCAACTCACCAACATAAATTAAGTTAAGAATATTCTCTACTCCAAGTGAGCCAGGTGGGAAGGGAGGGAAGAATTGTACACAAATCATACAATTGCCAGTGTAAGACACACCTATTAGGCTTTAGATCTGAACACTCCCCAAATGGGTGTGAGTCATGATGAAAGAGGTCCACTTATCATCCAGTGTCCTTCGGACAAACAACATGTTCCTGCATTTTCCTCGCTCTGCTCCTGTGGGATTTATTCCAGGGATGGAGAGTGAAATGTGGTTCTTCATCCCTCTCACTCCCAGTTCTCTCATGTACCCCATGCTATTCCATCTCCCCCAGGAAAGAGAGATGACACAGTTGTGTCTGTTCATAACAGCATGCTGATCTGGATAACTCATCCTCAGATTGGTGTGTTTTCAGTTTAGGATTTAACAGTTTGTAGCTTTGCTTTTAGGGCAATCACCATAGTTTCTTTGATGCTGATATAGTGAGAGAGCAGAAACACAATACGGGGACAGAGGGAGGAATTAATTTTTCATCAATACAGCACTTATGATTCTGCCACACAGAAACCATACATATTTATTTGTTCATTTTTGTTTTCATTTGGCAAATATTCCTTGACATTCTTCTATATTTCCAGCACTCTGGCCAGGACTGAATACCCTACAGAGAGCTAGATAAGGATGTGACTCATACTCATCTACTTATAATTTATTGGGCTATTGATTTTATTGTTTTTCCCTTCCTTTCAATTAAACATATTCAACCAATGATTGAAAACATGTTTTTAATTGAGAGTAGCAGGCATTTCCTAACTTTTATGTATCGCAAACCAAGAATAAATTCTTGTTAAACCAACATAGAATCCTTATCTTTGGTATGTATGTTTAAGTGGCTGCTATAGTTAAAATATCCCCAACAAAAAACAACACAAAATGCATAAGGCTCATTGCTCAACTCTATTTGAACCAGTGAATATGTAACATATAAAAATTCTATGGAGTATTAATATATTAATGCATTATTTCTAATAAATGCACTGAATAATTCAATGAAATTTGGAATTACTGTTTTACCCTTGAGTTTTCTTTTGGTTCAGCTTTATTTTGTCTTCCACAGCTGTATCACACCTTAGATGAATTTATATCCAGAAATTTTTTTTTGATTATTTATTAGATTGTACATTTTTACCGAAGAGAGGTAATTGGCTTATTTTAGGATATATTCTAGCTAATTTTGGTATGCAAAAGAGCCATGTGAAATCTTATTTTGAAAGTATTTTCACTAATTATCTTCCTTGGTTAAAGATCCTGTTGTGTAAGAGACTCCTAAATTAGAATTTCCAACAAAAAATGTGTCGCCATGCTAGCAGTTTATTATGTTTTGAATAATTTTCAATATTCATTATTCACCCAGGCTTTTCTTTCTCCAAATCACTTTCCTCCCCACCAAGTAGTAGACATTGAACCTCCACTTGACAACCTCCAAATCTGGGAGTTGGACTTTTTTCCTGCTTCCTCAGCAGCTGGCTGGGACCCAGTTATGAGATTAAGCCCACCCAGTTTTCTGAAGCATTCATCAGCAAGACTAGCAACACAGGCAAGGCATTGCTTGTCAAACCTCTTTGGAATTAATCATATAGATTTTTTTAAAGTTTTAATTCTTTGCATGCCTTCAGGTAGGCTCAGAAGAAGACATTATTAACTATTTTTGGCAATAGGAATATTTGCAATTATAGGGGACCAGTTATATTCTAGGACTGACTCCTCTCTTCAAAACTATGCCATAAATATTACTTTTCCTGTTTAAAGATGATGGATGTATGGTTCAAAGAGACTTTAAAAGCTTTTTGAGCCTGTAGAACTAGCAAGGAGCAGATTTCTGATTCAAACTCTATGTATCTGATCCAAAGCCAGGTTCCCTGCAGCATACCAATTTCTTCCTTTCTGAACCAAAAGCACTTTACATACTGAAGTCCTTACATCAGCTAAAGGTAGCAAAGTCAGTAGCTTTTAATAAAAACAGGGAAACATTTTGCATTTTGAAGAAGATGGAAAACTAGCACCAAAGCTACTAAATCTGTGCTAGCAAGCTCTCTCATGCCCGCTCACAAAACATACATCAGAAGTTTTCATCCACACCACTTTATTCTCCTGCAAAAATGCTTTGCATTTGTTACTGAATGCCCCTATGACAAAAGTTAATTGTCCATACTTTCACCAGATATCCTAGATTTTCTAGAAGATATTTCTGAGTATCATTGCAAAAGCAATCAAGTTATAGTTCTGATTACAAAAATTGCAGAGTAACTTGTGTCACTACTCTGTAGGCAGGTAATTTAAAACTTTTTCATAAATGTAACATAAAGTGATATATGAAGGCCCTGGAGACTAAACAAGAGTGGGTAAAGAATGGATGGGGCTTGGTCTGTGAAAAAAGGGAGTGCAAAGTTGAAATTCTCATTTATACATCCTTTCCCCTGAGGGCATCCCAAGGTCCAAACAGCACCAGCCACTGTTATTTTCAATTGAGGTATCAGGAGACAGATTTGGGGCTAGAGTAACTTCAAATTGAGAGAATAAATCCCAGAAAGGAGGTTAGTCGCAGGACAGGGAAGCCTGAAAATCTACGTATAAACCCTTCTCAAAGACTTGACTGACCCTTGACTGAATGTGTGCAAGGAAATCCAGTAATAATTGAATTAATCAGCAATAACCAAAGCTAGAAAGTGAAAATGCAATACAGAACTTTCTTTTGTTGCCCACTGAAGAGAGTTAAAGTCTCACGTTTGAGTCCTGCTAAGTTAGAAGATCTTGGTAAGATCTCAGCCTTTTCATTAAAGTTCCAGAAGGTAGAAAAAATACTATGTGCCAAAATTAAGAGACATGGGGTAAACTTGAAAGAGATAGACTTTAACAAAATATAAAGCCAAGCCTTCAAAGGAAGGGTGACTAGTCTCTTACTAACCAGAAAGTAATTTAAATGACAAACTGCAACAAAAGTTAACAGTTTTCAGAAGTAAATAACAGAACCAAGAGTCTCCACAAAATATCTTCTACACTATAAAAAAATCTGGATATGCAAAGAATGGGAAGGTGACACTTAATCCAGAGATGAGTCAGTCAATACAAAGGGGTCATGAAATGATGCAGATGTTAGAATTAGATGACAGGCAATTTAAAGCAACTATTATACAAGTATGTCAAGACGTAAGGAAAGGAATGGTCATAATTGTTTAACAAAGAAGGAATCTCAAAGGAGAATCAGACTTCAAGGTACTGAAAAGGGAAATATACACAATGAAAAAATAAATACATTGGGTAATCAACTACAAGAGCTTCCAATGCCTAAAGCTAGAATGATTTGGGCAGAAAATAAAGTAGATTAGCTTATAATCTAAAGTATGATATACATATCCAAAAGTTCACACTGATATAAATAAATGATAAAATAAATTAACACATGAGAGAAACTTGACTAATCCAGTAAGCAGAAGAATTCCAAATAATTCATGTAGATACTCCACCTTTAGGAGGAGTCACGTGCCTCTACTCTCCTATAGTGTGGGCTGCACATAGAGATTTCCTTTGAAGAATACAGTATGGAAGTGGAATGAAATTTCTCTCACCTCACCAGTGGAGAAAACTGAAAAATGTCACTTCAGGCAGGTGCCAGGTGATTGAGAGCAACAGTAACACCTACAAATCTTGTTGATCATACAGTCTTGATGTTATATGACAAAAATATGACAAAAATAGCACTTGACCCCTGTAATTTTCTTTCCCAAAACTCATAACCTCAGTCTAATCATGAAAAAAACCTGAGAGAAATTTCAAGAGTGGAACATGCTTCAATATTCTTAATCAGTTTTCAAAACTGTCAGGAACAACGAAAACAAAGAGTCTGAGAAACTATAACAGTCCAGAGAATTCCAATAAGACATGACAACTACATGTAATGTTGTAGCCTAGATGGGATCTTGGAATATAAAAAGGACATTAGGTGAAAACTAAGAAAATCTGAATAAAGTATGGATTTTCATTAATAATAATGTATCAATATTAGTTCACTAAATATAATAAATGTTCCATACTAATATAATATGTAAATAATAGCAGAAACTGTGTAAAAAGGTATATGGGAACTCTCTGTACCATATTCTAAATTTATTTCTGTAAATCTAAAACTGCTTTAAAAAGTAAAATCCATTTATATATATGAGCTTTACAATAGATTAGAGATAGTAGAATAAAGGGCTAATGAATTTTAAAAAGATCAATAGAAATTACTCAATTTTAAAAACCAAGAAAAAAATATTAAAATATATCCTCAGGAACTTGTCAAACAATATCAAACTGTCTGACATACATGTTCCCAGAAAAAGAGGAGAAAATAGAGAAGATATTTAAAGATGTAGTGGCCAAAACTGTCCAGGGTTTGGAGAAAAACACTGACCTACAGATACAAGATGCTTAGTAAACTCCAAGGAGGACAAGAACAATGAAGCCTCTACCTAGATGCCTCATAGCCAAACTAATAGAAACCAGAGGTCACTTATGGATGTATATATTAAACAGCCATAGGAAAAAAGGCACATATTTACAAAGAAATAGGTAATGGTTGACTTCACATAGAAACAATGAACGTAAGAAGACAAAATTTAAATTATATTTAAATTAATAAAAACAGGAACAAAATTTTCAACCCAGATTTTTATATCCAATCAAAATAACTTACAATAGCCAAATAAACATATTTTTAGGCAACTAAAATTGAGAAGATTTTTAAGTTCTCAAATCTTGTACTATAAGAAATGCTAAAAGGAATTCTTCAGACAAGTAAAATAACACCAGGTGGAAAAACAGAACTACAGAAAAGACCAAAGATCACCAGCAATGAGAGTTGTAGATACATAAAAAGACTATATTATTTCTCTTAATGTCTTTAAAATGAAAATCAATGACCTAACATTAAAATAAAACATTGAATTGTGAGATTATAAAATAATTAGATTTAAAACTTATGACCATAAATATGTAGAATGGAGATGTATATGTAACATTATTTCAACATTCTCACATTTCACATTAAGTTGTACAATACTAACTGTAAATAGCTTGTGATAAATGAAAGATACTTATTTATATACCTGTAGTACAAGACTGAAATCCTACAGAGTATTTTTGATAACCATTAAATTAAATTTGATATCTATTATAATTTTAGCCCAACTAGTCCAAAATTTTTGGAAATTAAATAAATAAAAAAGAAATCACAAGAAAATTATAAAGTGTTCTGAAGTTAATTATAAATACAATACAGTTTGTCAAAATTTGTGGAAAGCAGCTAAAATTGTACTTAGTGGAAATTCATAATTGTAAATGTTTTAAGAAAAGAAGGAAGATTTGAAATCAGTGATAGGTTTTCCATCTTGTACAACTAGAAGAAGATGAGCAATTTATACACAAATCAAGTAAAAGAAAATAATAATAAAGGTCACAGATAATGACAATAAGTAGATTTTTTCCTAACAGTAGAAAACAAGCTGGTCAAGGAAAAAGAATGTCAGAAAATAGAAAATTACTAATATCAGAAATGATATAAAGTATATCATTACAAACTCTATTGACAATACATGTATAATAAGAGAATGTTTATGAACAACTTTATTCCAACGAAGTTAAAGACTCTGATGATATGGACACATTTTTTTTTTTTTTTGTGAAATAAAACACAACAAAACTGACATAGGAAAAAATAGAAAGTCCAAATAGTTCTATATTTATATCTATTAACTCAATTGAATTTGTTATTAACAACCTTCCTCCAAAGAAAAGCACAAGGCAATACATTGGTGACATATATAAAATATTTTAATATTAAATATGCTAATAGTAAACAAATTCTAAAACATTATTTGGTAGTTCTTAGAGAAGGAGGAGCAGGAGATAGAGGAAAAGACAATTCAGCTTACAATAACTTCTACCACACTAAATTATAGTTCCATTTCTGTTATTTCATTCATTAAACTAATTTCCTACCGAGGCTCTTACTCTTTGAGATCTTCCCTGATAACTCTTTTGAAACTCACTTCTTGAGATTGTACAAAATTTACCTTCTTTCTCATCTCCTTATATTGGTATAAGTTTTTTTTTTTTCAAGAATTCTACTCCATCTAGATGGCTTAGATTATATCCAAGTTATTTTAGCTACAAATTTCTATGATTATAGTGCTGTCACAAAATTTTAAGTGAAGAAGCTACTTCAATAAAGCTTGGAGGTGGCTGGCTTAGAAAAACTTTGAAGTTGATATTAAGAAAGTGATTGAGTAGTATGTTCTTTTACACTTGAGTGAAGATTTGGACTTTACATCTTTACCAAGTTGTCACCTCCCCTCATTACAACAAGAAAGAAACATTTACTTCAAAAAATGAAATTTTAAATAGTAGTGCTATAATAAACATATCAAAATTAAATGATTGTTTTGAACATTTACTTAAATGGATGGATATTTACTAATTATAACAGCAATGTTAAAAAGTATCTCATATTAATATGAAAATTGAAATGATTTTTTAGATTTATGTTACAGTATTATTGATATGAACAAACCAATATGAAGTTCATTCTGCAAAATTATTTTTAACATCATTATAGAAGCAGCATCTTCCTCACACTAGGAAATACAGCTATACACACATGACCTGTAACTTCTAGACTTAGTTCTCAGTATTTCAAAGAAATTTAGAAAAAGGTTTCTATCTACCATACCTGAATTTTCAAGCCTGATTGTTTTTCAGTTGTTTGTTTGTCAAAGTCAGTCATTACTTGTCCTCTGCTGTCGTGGAATACTTGGGACACATGACTCAGCTTTCCATGTGCATGTGGAAGGCTTGGGGGACAGGTTTGGAAGAGAGAACAAAATGAAATAACTTGGTATTTACAACACATTATTTTTGTAACAATTATTTTTCCTTGGAGCCACACACAGATTCAATATTATCCCGTTTTTTCAACCTTATTACATATATATATATTATTTGTAATAAAATTTCACCATTAAAAGCACCCTTCAAACATTTATTTTACAAAAGTCAGTTTTACGTGCTTCTTTTGAATTTAATATAATAATTACCTTATCTTCAATTAAATCAATATCCTCAGGTTTAATGAAAATACGTCACCAAGATCTCAGTAATTACAAAAAGGAAAGTGCATCTAATCATATTATAAAATTTATTTTGGCACTAATTCTATATTTTAACATGTGACAATAAATAAGATAATTCCTGTTATTCTTCATGAAACTATAGTAAAACATAACCAAATTATCTGAGGATGATGAAAATCAATAAACTGCAGGAGAGCTTAATAGCCATTTGTCCTGATTTTAGCCAATACAATGGACTATAAGCATATCTTCTGAAATATCCCTTGACAGACTACAATAGAGCTACAATTTGCATTTTCCAGTGATAGGTGTTTCATTACATCACAAGGAAGTCCTTACACTCTATTATTTTAAAAGCTCTCATTTTAAAAGGATTATCTTTTATAGAACCAGTTCCTACCTTCCTTTACTTTTTACTGATGGTTGTGGTACTCTTATCAGCAGTTATGCAATCATTTAGCATAAGCTTCACCAGTCATCCAAAAAACAATCCTTCCAATATTAAAGACCATCACCTTCTTCCACAACTCTATTGTCTCCACCAACTTTTCTACACAATTTTTGGAGCCTCCAACCCATGAAACACACCTTTTTTCCCCTTCAAGATATACATTGTTAGTTCCCTTAGCTAATCTTTATATGGTGTTTCCTTTGCCCTGATACTATCCAGACATGAGCATCCCATAAAGGAGCTCTCTCATGACAGTGGGAGTGGACCTACCATCATTTAGGAGGATGATGATAAAGCAACTCCATTCTTGTATTATTCTTAAAAGAAATGCAGAGTTCCCTGATATAAAGCAAAGGAGAAGAAAAATAAAATGATCAAATTGCATTTATTTTATACTAAAATAAATAAAGCAAATCATAAAGACACACACTTCATTCAACTATCTGAATTTTGTTTTTCTTACTCACACAAATACATAACATAGGTACATGGATTCTACATTTAGGCACTTCTTTTCCATTACAGAAAATATTTCAAATAGTCTATGATGCAGTTGCCTGAAAGACAAAATATGTATAATTCAAGTAGGGAAATTTCCATTATTGAAGTGAAAATGTGGACAAGCCACCATAATCAAACTGACCTTTATGTTAACTTGGACAGATCAATTAGATAAACACAAATACATCAATAGGAAAATTGACAAAGGATATGTGTAGGTGAAAAACTAACTAAAAGGCTGAAGTATCATTAACTAAATGAAGAAATGCAATTTGAACAACAGTAGTCACTTTTGTATATCACTATGAAAATAACTGATGTTATTTATTTTTGTTACTGGTGGTTTACTGTGATGTGATCTGTACAGTAACTTCTTTCCAAAAAGCAGTTTGGAAGAAAATCTTAAATGCCTCAGAAATGTTCACACACCTAGAAACAGTGATTTGTCTCTCTAGGAAATTATCTTATAGGATAATTAAATGTGCTCACAAATATTTCTGTATAAGTGTATTTAATATGTTATTATGTGTAATAGTAGAAAATATTATGTACATCCTAGGTGTTCAAAATAAGGGGTAATAAAAATGTTCAATGCATTGATTTCATGCAGTAGATTATATATATACCCATTATACTCCAATTTCCTGAGCAATATTTCCTGATATTTGGTATTCTCATAATTCATTTTTGAAAGAAAAGACCACAAGACACAAAACAGATTATAAAACATTATATAAAGTTTTAAGTATTTATATTGCATAAACTGGGAGAAGATACATCACAATATTCATTTCAATGCCTGCATTGATTTGGCTAACAGAGAGCAGACATTTCCTGGGAAGCTAGAAGGGTAAGGATCAAACTAGAACGGGGAACATGTTTTGAGTTGAAATGTTTCTCACATAGTAGAGTACCTGGAATGTGACTGTATTTAAGACAGTATTTATCATCCACAAATTTCAAAATCCCAATTTATCCCTTCCCACCCTATTTCCCCCAGTAACTGTAAGTTTGTTTTCTATGTCTATGAGTCTGTTTCTGTTTTGTAAATAAATTTTAAAACGATAATATTTAAAGAGGTATTTAATTGAAATAATATAATTAGTGTGAGTTCTAAGCCAACATGACTAGTGTCTCTATAAAGAGGTGATTAGGATAGAGACACACAGGCACAAAGGAAAGACCACGTGAAGACAGAGAGAAGGTAGCATCTGCAAGCCAACAAGTCCTAAGAGTGGCCTCAGAGAATCAGCTCCTCCAACACTTTGATCATAGGCTTCCAGCCTCCAGAATTGGGAGAAGACAAATTTCTGTTTTAAGCCACCTAATCCATGGTACTTTGCAATGGCAGCCCTAGCAGACTAAAGCAGGACACGAGAAGACACACTAAATAAGAAGATATGACAATTGGAATTTCCCAAATATGCAAATCACAGGCTCTAAATGAAAACTAAACCATGACTGAAAAACTAGGAGGGCTTAACCATCACCAGGTCAATTCATTTTACTTCTGCTGTCTCAGTCTTATGACTGATCCTTTCCCTTCGGCCTGGTTGTTCTTTTGCAATACTTTACCATCTCCAAAAGTTTAAAGTTTCTGAATGCAACACCTGATTCTAGATACCACGGTTTAAAAAAAAAATGATGATTGGAGAAGAGAAAATACTTAATATTTGAAAGCTATAAACTGGGTTTATGATTTTTGGGTTTAAGACTTGAATTTACCTCCCGAGAAGGGAAGTTTATTGTTTGCAGATAATCACTTTAATGGGCTTCCAATTATGCAACGTTTAGGAAAAGTTCCCATTCTGGGATGTTGATTCTCCAGACATTCTGGCTCCAGGAAACTAAACCATGCTCCCAAATAATGTAAAAGACTTCATTCATTATGTCTGAAGATTAGTATCCCACTTAAAAAAGTTTCTTTTATAAATATGGATTTGGACTGTACTTCTGTTAATCATATTTATTGTTTCTTGGCAAGTGTATTGTGTGTGTGGTCTTGTTCTGGTGTTTGCTCAAGATATTGAAAGCAACAGTGTTGTGATGTATGTGGATCCCATGCCAGCTGAGGCACCTTAAAGTTGACTAGCCTGAGATCCCTGATATCTACTGTAGAATCTACAATTAAACATCCACTCATGGAGTTATTTTTATTTGGAATAATTCAGATATGGATAAATGTAGTGATATATAGAATCCATGTGTTCTTTTTTAAGCTTTTTTAGGGGGTGTTAGGTAATTAGGTTTATCTAATTTTTTTTAACGGAGGTACTGGGGATTGAACCAAGGACCTCTTACATGCTAAGCACATGCTCTACCACTGAGCTATACCCTCCCCCTAGAACTCATGTGTTCCGATGGATTATATTCATAAAGTCCAAAGACAAGGCCAACTTCTGTAAGTAGAGGGGGCTATTTTCCATGAAAAGAATTGGAATTTTCTCAACCCCAGTCATCTTGGAAAACACCCAGATTTGAATCAGAACAAGCACTAGAGAAGTATTCTTTAGACTTGGTAAGGGAGAAAGACAGCAATAAAATTATTTTCTTTAGCCCATGGGGAAACTCAGGTGCTGAGCTCCAGGTAAGAGTGACTCAAGAATATACTCACTGGGGAACACTAAGAGAGCTCCTGAACTTGGAAGTGAGTTAAACATAATCACAGAAGGGCTTATGCAGCACAAAGGCAACCACAGTTTTGATTTTTTTTCCAAGTCATCTATGTGGAAGTTTCCTTTCCCTACATTCATATTTACTCATTGTTTTCCAGATGCTGGAAAGATCGCTGTGCCTCTAAATGTTATACTGAGTACCTAGGCTCATTCGTGAAAGGATCTTTCTAATTAATTAAACAGATCCCACTGACCATAGAAAATAATGTGACTAATAGAATGAAATCAAGATTCTAGTCTGGTCTTAGAATCTAAATAGATCTCTGGTCTTGACCAAGAATCTCAGATTCTTTGTGCTTCTGTCCTAAATAAGGGACTTGAGCAAGTTGATCATTAGGGTCAACCACCAACATTAGCATTTGCTGGTTTATTGCATGTTATTGACATCTAAGAATCATTATTTTTGAGCATTTACACTGTACTGAGTTGCATATGTGAAGAGAGGGTCATGCAGAATTACTGAATTTTTCAGTTCCTGAAATTGAATTGGAACTCTTGTCACAAGAGATCCTTCTTAATGTTTTTTTTTTTCTTAACAGAAAAAAGTATGGTAGAAATGTACTCTTCTTCCTCTTTTCCCTGCTCTGCTTTACTCTCCCACACAAAGACTGAAATCCCATGACTCTGTAAGTAATGCCTTGATAATTTTCTGGAAGATATATTAAATCAATATGAAAATAGATTTTTAATAACTCTTTAAGTCTTTAGAAAATATTTTTCGTTTATCACGTGCCATCATTTTTGACTCATCATTATCTTTAAAGATTTATCCATGATTTTCACATCACAGACCAGATGGTCCAAAATCAAGCACTCTCAGCTCATGTCACCTTTTAAACTCATTCAGAAGGTTGTTCCATTAAATATGGAGACTATATTTCTCAACCTTTTAACATCCTGATTGATGTAGTTTGATTTAAACTTATGTGTCAGTAAGGATTCAGTTTAGAAAATATAAACCATGTTAGATATTTTAAGGAAAGAGGGACATAATGTAGGTACTCTGTATAATGCAGATGTATAGTAATTGAAAGTGTCCAAGGAACAAGTTCTAAAGTAATCCAAAAGGAGAATTATTTGTCTGTGGCCACCACTGAAGTCACACTGTCTTTAACATCAGAAACCTGAAAAAAGGGATTTCCAAAGCCTCATGTTAAAAGTAAGGGAGCCACATCAATAGTCTCTTTATCTTGACACTCAGGGTTTCTGAAGAATAAATCCTATTACCTCCTCAACCTTGCCGAGCAGCATCAATGTTAAGAAATTACAGGGTGATTGTCTATAACTCATATTTGCCTTTCAGTTGTGCTTGAATGCCTCTGGTTCTATGACCCTAATTCACTTTCAATACCCAGACTTCAGAGAAGTCTTGGAAACATGGTTTAATCCTTCTAGCCTCTTCAAATACAAGGCAGATGAAATGGGAATTGAGAGCCAATCCAAATATCAGAGACACATTTTTTTCAATTCAAAATACTCATAATCAGCATTATTTTAATCTAAGCAAACACTTTGGGAAAGAAGACAGAAACAACATTCTTCAGGTCAAAATACTTGATTTGATGAAAATATTAGTAACACGAAACATTCAAGGAACATGAAGTTCACTCATCTGAAATAGTTTGCGATATCTCTTGGCTTTTCTGTTAATTTTGTCTACAGTTTTTTCATTGAAAATCACTCTAGGAAACAAATCTTGATTTCCGATTTTAGCCACATGTCACATTGACTCAAAATCTGTAGAGCTATTGAGGTGCTTCCCTTTTTGAATATTAAAAAAAAAACTACGAAAATTTTCATTTTTTTACTTAAAATTTATGCAAATGTTTCATGTTTTCAGTCTCTTTTGAATTGAAAATATTAAAATTCTTATATAGGCTAAAGTGAACAATTTATGGTTTGCTAATAATTTATTTGCTAGTAAGTGTTAGCATTTTTATTTATTTATTTTTTAATTGGAACATCTGGATTATTTGTTTAACACCTTTATTGGGGTGTAAACAGTAAACTATATATATTTCAGATGTACAATTTGATGAATTTTGATAAATGTATTTAGACCTATGAAACCACCAGCACAATCTAGATAGCTAGTGTTAGCATTTTTAAATTAAATAAATTAAATTTGATTTTCACAAACCTATGAGATGACTAATCACAGGTTCATTGCCAAATATTCCATTTGACCCCAATAAGCTGCATTGTAAAAGCCATCATACTCTAGGCATTGTAACACCTGGAGATCTTTTGTAATATCATATATGCACATATAAAAACATAGCCACATCTCAAGTTAAATATCAGTGTATGCTTTAAAATACTGACAGAATTTTGTATATCTTTTTTCTTTTGAAGTTGCTATTTGAACTATGTTAATTTATGCTTGGCTTTTATTTCTGGAAGATTATCATGCCGTCTTGAAAGTTCATGCCAAATTAAACATAAGCTAACCTTTAAATACTTTTCAAATATTATAAACTTCTTTTCAATATTACCTTCTTAATCAAGTTCACGTGCTATTTATGTGGATATTTAATTAAAATTTTTTTAATTTCTATTTTGTGATGGTACTTGAATAGATTGAGGATGGTTTTGTTTCACTTTGTTTTTTACCACCTCAACTATTCCTATGGGCCCCTGAAAAGCTGTTTGGCTCTGTTCACCGAGGCTATAGTGCCCAAAACCTGAACAGCCTGATCTTTAAAGTGATCGGCGATGCCTGTGCTCCCAAGTCCAGCCTGTGCCTAAAAGGCACAGCTCCTGGCTTCTGTGACTTCCTCTGGGTTTTCCCTCTCTTTTTTCCTCCCAGGGAGTATGTATCTTGTTTACACCTGTATTGTGGTCTGTTGCTTACATATATCAATCATCTTTGTATAAGCGTCCCCCCAAGGGATGGTGTATTACATACTATATTGTAGACCTGCCAAAACAAAGTACCACAAACTGTGTGGCTGACACAATAGAAATATGTTGTCAAAAAAAAAAAAAGAAAGAAATATATTATTTCAAGTTCTAAAGGCTAGGAGTCCAAGCTCAAGATATCCAGAATTGTTCCTTTCTGAGGGCTACGTGGAACAATCAGTTCTGTGCCTCTCTCCAGGTTCTGGATGCCTGCTGGCCGTCTTCAGCATTCCCTGGTTTCTGCTGTATCACTCTGATCTCTGACTTAATCTTCACAGGATGCTCTCCCTGGGGGTCCAAACTTCTGGACAGTTTAAATTCTGTCTCCAAATGTCCCCTTTTAACAGAACACTTGTTGTATTGGATTAGAGGACCACCCTACTCCTCTATGACTTCACCTTCACTCAATAAATTACATCTGCAAAGCATATTTCTAAATAAAGTCACATTGTGAGGTACTAGGGATTAGGACTTTGACATATCCATCGGTTGGGGCAGACGAGATACACAAATTCAAGCCACAATATATACAATTATTGTTGAATAAAGTTGTTGTTTGGTTTTTGTTTGTGTTTTGATGAACAGTCTGTGTACAATGTTTGCTTAATCAGAGTGGTAATTCTGGGGGGAAAAAACCTCATTCAATGTCAGTGTCAGCAGTGGGTAACTCACCACAACAAGCAAACTATTTTGCATCCGATGCTAAGACTTTCCTTCCCGAGCCAATGTGGTGATGTACCTGGTAGACTTGGGAAAGAGAAAGAATAAAATATCTTATCCCCGTTTGTGCCAAAGCAGATTCATTTGCAGAACTTACTCTATGTTTTTCATATGCTTTGGCATTAAAGAAAATTTTAAAAAGTGTTTTGCTTTATTTATTTTTTCTCTCTTGGTTTCTCTTTGATGATTTTCCAACCACTAAGAATGTTGTGCATTAACAAGGGCAAGCCCAAATTAAAGGAAGCTAGTGGTTTGGCAGTTGGAAATAGTTAGAAATAGTTTCGCTAAAATATCTTTCCACTGCCATGTTTTAACTTGTTTTAATAGGACTGAATATATCCTTTTATTAGTTGTAGAAAAGCTTATGAATATTTACCTGTCTGTTAGGTGTATCTATTACCAGGAACACAGAGGGGAGTCTCTTTCACTTTAGGACACTGTTCGTTTGCTGAGCGTGGGCTGGGGAAAACCCAGCTTTGGCTCATGTTAGTGGAAAGTCACTCAGTGGGGAGAGGAGAGGACAGTGCTCCTATTTCCTTATCTGTATAATGAGTATTTAGTTTCCATGGTCCTTGAAAATTCACATCAACAGCAACAGTGTTGTAACAGAGTTCCACTTTTATTCAAACTTCTGGGCAGCCGCCCTTTCATTTTGCTTCTTTAAATGGGACAACTGAAGACATGCCGACTTTGTTTTTGAGGGGCGTAGGTTCAAATGGAAGCTTGGTAACTCTAGCAGTTGTATTGTTTACATCCTTTGCAGCTTCAATTTCCTCAAGCATCAAGTGGAGGTGATAGGACTTCTCTTACAGTTTAATAATAGTGAGGGTTGAAACTGAGTAAGGTCAACTGTGGAAAATATATATTGTGTAGTGTCTAATCTCAGCTCATTTGGGAACAATTTTTTGTTGAGGTATTTGATCATTTCCTTCTCACTGAGATTTACCAGTTTTACCATGCTGTGTTTTATGTTTGTTTCCGTATTCTAGTTGGTTCCCTTTCCAATGTGGAAAGTTTTCTTCCATGATGCTGTAGATTACCATTTTTGTTTTGTGTATTTTTTTTTAATTTGTAGATTGCCTCTATGTGATTTATTTTTTCTAAGGACAAAATGCTCTCTTACTTCCAATTAATTCCTTCTGTTCTCTGGAAGAGTTTCTCTGGTCTTTCTTCTCTTTAATTTGTGTTTCCCACAACATTGCTTTTGTTATTTACTGCTTCTGATGGTGATTTTATTGGGCACAGTTGGTTGACTTTTTGCTGTCCATTTGACAACCCCCTACCATGTAGGAGTCTTGAGGTTTGTCAATCAGACTGAAGTCAAGTTGTGGAAATGGAACTCTTCCTTCTGGCAGTGTTTGGAATTTACAGTTAAAAATTACACACCTACTTCAACCATTTTGCTTCCCAGAGAGAAGCAGAGCTGGGGCCAAATTCAACCTGATAAGAAGAGAAATACTGAGAAAGAAATGGGAGAAAAACACAAGAGCTCTGATCAAACCCTGCCTGAAGCCTGACCTAACTGGACTTTGACGTTAAGTAAGACAACATATGTTCTTAAGGGCTAAATTACTTTGAGTTGGATTTTTTTTTACTTAAAACTTGAATATTTTAACCTATTTACTTTCCTATATTATGTTCCATTGACCTTTTAACTTATCTGTTTCATTTCCTCAGTAAGAGGAAAGATGAAATTTTATTCCAAAGGTTTTGATATAAAATGTAGTTAACTTTAGATAATGGCTATCATCTATTCCTATTTAAATAAAAGGACAATTGAAACTGTTCAACATAAATGGACAAATTAAAAATCAGTACAGCAAAATTAAACAAATAAAAATTTACCATTTTGTAATATTTTAATAATTCTCATTTTTTTATCCATATTTCCAAAAATAAAATTTACAGATTCTAGTTATTCTTGCTAATTTTAATTGTTTCTGAGAGTCTTCAGTTATTTTAAGGGCTCTTGAGCAAGCAGTTTCTTGAAATATACAGTCATTGCTTTATTACTAAGGAAGGATCCAGAATCTTCATTTTAAGTGATCTGTGCCTATGACAAGCTTTCATATCTTTATTGATCTGGCTTTCATTGCCTGTTTCTCAGTGTCTTAGGGGGCCCCACCCCTCTAGGGACTGTGACCTGAAATGAATCCTCATCACTTCATTCAAAATAGTGACTTACCCGCCCTCCAAATTTACAACCCTGTTAGGCTACTCTGTGTCCTTTCCACAGCACATGATTCTTTCCAATCGCCTCTACATTTTACCTTCATTATTTTTATTGTTATTCCACTTCCTCTCAGCTTGTCAGATTCAGTGTTTTTTTTCTTATTCTTTTGTTTCACTGAGGCATTCCAATACTACTGGGAACATACAGGACCCTGAAGGACCATGGGATGAATACACATATACCTACGCACATGCATACACACACACACATACACTTGGACATGTTTTCACTTGTTTGTTTTGTGTTATGTTTTACAAAGAGGATTCTATTTCTCACTTCTCTCTGTATGTTCATTTTTATTTACTTATTAATATACATGAGGAGCCTGCCTCCACATGACATAGATGGCAAACTAAAATGGTATCTCATTTTCCAATTCATTCTTCGGCTACCTTTGAAATTTTGTTTTCATACATTTGAGGTTTTTGCCTTTCATTTGCTGTGATAAACATCATTTCCCTAACTTTCCATTCATTGTGTCTCTTAACCATTTACAGAAAGAATTTTATTGGTGATTTTAATCCTTTGTCTTTCATGTGTTGCTTTTTGACATTGTATTAGCTAACAAATTTTTACATGCTATATTTTTTTTCAATTTGTAACTTGAAAGACATTGCTTCCTTGGACATTTAGAATTTATAGCTACTTTATTTGCCATAATTGATGTCTTCCTATATTATAACAAAAAACTTTTATTTAAAAACTGCCTTTCAAATACAAAGGGATACATTTGTTCTCATTAAAGAAAAATTAAAGACAGTATATTTGCTGAGAATTTAGATGTAATAAACATTTTAGGTTCACTCACTCTTGTAATGTTTTTGTGGTGTTCTCCACACAAAGCTCAGTGTTTAGACATTTAAATATAGATCACTAAAGGACCATACGACTTGCTTGCTTTTACATCCTTTAGTGTTATTAAAGTTTTTATAACAGCATTTAAAATCTTTTGTCTACTTAGGTTTAGATAATAATAAAGTTTAAGACTTTTAGAAGTAAGGATAGACTGAGTAACCCTGATATTCCAATGGCTTGACAAGATAAAAGATCCTTTCTTGTTTATACAGTGGTTCAACACTGAGCTAATGCCTGAGGTTTAACAACTCCTCTGAGAGTCTTCTCTCTAAGTGGTAATTTAGGGTTTGAGTTTCCTTTCACCCTTTGCTCTGTATCCTTGCTGTGCTTTTGGTCTGTTGGCAGACAGAAACACACATGTGGGACTGCTTGGGAATATTAATGGATCTGTGAGCATCATACTTTGTTTCTAGTCATTTGTTGACTACCCCTTGGCCACTACTAAGTCATATGACCCACCCAATTGAAAAGATGTCCAGGAGGGGTTTAATGAATGTGTATTATCTGCTGCAAAAATGAAGATAAAAACTGATTTTTCTTAAAAGTTGATGATTACCTACAAAAAAAATTCAAAACTATTTAGAACATAAGTCTGGGCCAGAGGTATGATGCATTCTTTTATTTTTCTGCCTGCACAATATTCACATGTACACCCCATTTAAAGACTCCCTCAATACCAAGTGATATTAACTGGGACTCCAATCGTGTGCCCGTGTCAAAGGAACACTGGCATCAAATGTGGAGCCAAAAAGAACATGACTCATGCCAATTGAAAAGTATTGTTACAGACATTTTCAACATTAGTGACATAAAAATAGCAGTTAATACCTGGGAGACTATAATAAATGATTTCCATTTAATCAAATAGCTTAAAATATAAAAGAAGGTATCTGTATATTTATATGCATATCTGTGTCTTTATTATTGATCTATGAAGATTGATTATTTATTTATTTATTTATTTTTAACATTTTTTATTGAGTTATAGTCATTTTACAATGTTGTGTCAATTTCCAGTGTAGAGCACAATTTTTCTGTTATACGTGAACATACATATATTTATTGTCACATTTTTTTTCACTGTGAACTACCACAAGATCTTGTATATATTTCCCTGTGGTATACAGTATAATCTTGTTTATCTATTCTACATTTTGAAATCCCAGTCTGTCCCTTCCCACCCCCCGCCCCCTTGGCAACCACAAGTTTGTATTCTATGTCTATGAGTCAGTTTCTGTTTTGTATCTATGTTTTGTTTTGTTTTGTTTTTTTAGATTCCACATATGAGTGATCTCGTATGGTATTTTTCTTTCTCTTTCTGGCTTACTTCACTTAGAATGTTGCTGCAAATGGTGTTATGTTTTCGGTTTTTATGGCTGAATAGTATTCCATTGTATAAATATACCACTACTTCTTTATCCAGTCATCTGTTGATAGACATTTAGGCTGTCTCCATGTCTTGGCTATTGTAAATAGTGCTACTATGAACATTGGGGTGCGGGTGTCTTTGAAGTAGGGTTAATTCTGGATATATGCCCAGGAGTGGGATTCCTGGGTCATATGGTAAGTCTATTCCTAGTCTTTTGAAGAATCTCCATACTGTTTTGCACAGTGGCTGCACCAAACTGCATTCCCACCAGCAGTGTAGGAGGGTTCCCTTTTCTCCACAGCCTCTCCAGCATTTGCCATTTGTGGGCTTTTGAATGACAGCCATTCTGACTGGTGTGAGGTGATACCTCTTTCTAGTTTTGATTTGCATTTCTCTGATAATTAGTGATACTGAGCATTTTTTCATGTGCCTATTGATCATTTGTATGTCTACCTTGGAGAATTGCTTGTTTAGGTCTTCTGCCCATTTTTGGATTGGGTTGTTTGTTTTTTTCTTATTAAGTCATATGAGCTGCTTATATATTCTGGAGATCAAGCCTTTGTCGGTTTCACTTGCAAAAATTTTCTCCCATTCCGTAGGTTGTCTTTTTGTTTTACTTATGGTTTCCTTTGCTGTGCAGAAGCTTGTAGGTTTCATTAGGTCCCATTTGTTGATTCTTTCTTTTATTTCTATTGCTTGAGTAGACTGTCCTAGGAGAACATTTCTGAGATTTATGTCAGATAATGTTTTGCCTATATTTTCTTCAAGGAGGTTTATTGTATCTTGTCTTATGTTTAAGTCTTTGATCTATTTTGAGTTGATTTTTGTGTGTGGTGTAAGGAAGTGTTCTAGCTTCACTGATTTACATGCTGCTGTCCAGTTTTCCCAACACTATTCGCTGAAGAGACTGTCTTTATTCCATTGTATATTCTTGCCTCCTTTGTTAAAGATTAGTTGACCAAAAGTTTGTGGGTTCATTTCTGGGCTCTCTGTTCTGTTCCATTGGTCTATATGTCTGTTTTTGTACCAGTACCATGCTGTCTTGATGACTGTAGCTCTGTAGCGTTGTCTGAAGTCTGGGAGAGTTATCCCTCCAGCCTCTTTCTTTCTCTTCAGTAATGCTTTGGCAATTCTAGGTCTTTGATGGTTCCATATAAATTTTATTATGATTTGTTCTAGTTCTGTGAAATATGTCCTGGGTAATTTGATAGGGATTGCATTAAATCTGTAGATTGCCTTGGGCAGTGTGACCATTTTAACAATATTGATTCTTCCAATCCAGGAGCATGGGCTATCTTTCCATTTTTTAAAGTCTTCTTTAATTTCCTTCCTCAATGGTTTATAGTTTTCTGTGTATAATTCTTTCACCTCCTTGGTTAGATTTATTCCCAGATATTTTATTACTTTGGGTGCTACTTTAAAGGGGATTGTTTCTTTACTTTCTTCTTCTGTTGATTTATCGTTAGTGTAAAGAAATGCAACTGATTTTTGAACATTAATCTTGTAACCTGCTACCTTGCTGAATTCTTCAATCAGCTCTAGTAGTTTTTGTGTGGACCTTTTAGGGTTTTCTATATATAGTAACATGTCATTGGCATATGGTGACACTTTTACCTCTTCTTTTCCAATTTGGATCTCTTTGATTTCTCTCTCTTGCCTGACTGCTGTGGCTAGAACTTCCAAGACTATGTTGAAGAGGAGTGGTGATTGTGGGTATTCTTGTCTTGTCCCAGATTTTAGTGGGAAGCTTTTGAGTTTTTCACTATTGAGTACTATGCTGGCTGTAGGTTTGTCATATATAGCTTTCATTATGTTGAGATATGTTCCCTCTATACCCACTTTTGTGAGAGTTTTTATCATAAACGGGTGTTGAATTTTATCAAATGCTTTTTCTGCATCTATTGAGATGATCATGTGATTTTTGTCCTCTCTCTTGTTGATGTGATGTATTACACTGATTGATTTGCATATGCTGAACCACCCTTGTGTCCCTGGGATGAACCCTACTTGATCATGATGTGTAATCTTTTTTATGTGCTGCTGGATTCTATTTGCTAATATTTTGGTGAGGATTTTTTCATCTATGTTCATCAGTGATATTGGCCTATAATTCTCTTTTTTGGTAGTGTCTTTGCCTAGTTTTGGTATCAGGGTGATGGTGGCTTCATAGAATGAGTTTGGGAGTATTCCCTCCTTTTCAATCTTCTGGAAGAGTTTGATAAGTACTGGCATGAGTTCTTCTTTGTATGTTTTGGTAGAATTCCCCAGTGAAGCCTTCCGGTCCTGGACTTTTATTTGTAGGGAGGTTTTTTTATTGCTTCTATGAAGATTGATTAATGAATAAACTAACCATATCCTTTTTCTTATAGATATTTTTATTGATGTATAGTCAATTTGCAATTTTATGTCAATTTCTAGTGTATAGCATAGTGCTTCAGTCATATATGAACATATATATATATTCATTTTCATATTCTTTTTCACCATAAGTTACTACAAAATATTGAAAACAGTTCCCTGTGCTATACAGCATGAACTTGTCATTTATTGTGTGTGTGTTTGTGTATATATATATATATATGTATATCTGCAAATCTTGAGCTCCCAATTTATCTCTCATATCTTTTTATTTTAGTTTCTGTTCACTTGAATATAAGCTACTACTTCCATCCATATTTACATCCATTCTCTGTAAAGTTTTTCATCCACAGCTGAGCAGTGGAACTTCCATTTATAGCCTTGGTTCTCTCCATGCTATGGCCATTCAGGAGGAAAATGAAGAACTCAAACTTAGCCCCTATTTTTGGTGGTCCTGTAACCTTACCTTTTGCTATATTCTAATACTTGTATTAATGCTATTTCCAGAGACAACATCTGCACCTCACATCGTACTTCTGCTCCCTGGTCTTCCGTTGGTTACTTTAAGCCTGAGTCAAAGCATCTTATTCTTTCTGGTTTCCTCCTAGTAATAAAGTTCTGATCCTGTATGTCCATCTGGTAGTTAGCATTCTGCTACCTGGTATGATAATTATCCCTGGTATGGTCTGATTGTGTGGAAAATCAACTTACAGATACCACTGTCTGTTTGAAGAGCCTCTCGCTAAATTGGAACTTCATGCCTGCTAAAGTTAGCTACCCTGAGCAATACTTGTTGTACTAAACTTTAAACTAATAACCTCTAACAGAGCCGTGACCCAATCCATGAGCCAATCTAATTCTAAACTTTTCCATCCTCCATGCTGCACAATTCTCCTCTCCTTGAGGGGGTCACACCCAGGACTGTTCCAAGTCTCAGCTAAAAATGCTGCTTGTACATGTATGTGTGCATACGTGTGTCTGTATGTCTATGAATTTATGTGTAAGTATGTGTTGACTGTATTTGATAATAAACCATTATAAAAAGACATTTATCTGGCTGCTTTTGCTCACTTAATTTCATGTGTTTATTTTCATTGCATATGCATTGAAACAGCTTAACTTTCTTTGGTCATTTTTAAGTTACATTATGTTTTACTGGTTGCAACCACTGATGTCTTCCCTTGTTTGTTTATGCTATTAAAGTCAGAGCTTCAAAGAACTCTGGGGATATTAATTCCAGTTTTAACATGCAGATGGGCCACCCATGCAATTGTTTATTTCCTCAAACATATTAGTTTGCTACTGTATAGAGAAGTGTCACACATATCTGAACCTAGACTAAACGGTTACATCATATCATGCAGCCTTGGCTTTGGGAAACATGGAGGGATCAAAGAGACCAAGCTACTATCTGATTTACTGGATGTGTTACAGCTCATCTCAAATAATGGGATAGAGATTTAGCAATATCCATTCTATTGCTCATGGTGATTGGACTGACCTAACTTTTCAGGCTCAGTATGATTCTGCTTAAGGCTTTACTCTGGAAAGCTAGAGGAATAAACACAAGGCTTCCAAAAGCTTTAAAATTGTTTTGTCAAAGATTTTGTACTAAAATTTAGAAATATACATACTTGTTTTTGATCTGTTGCTCAATATAATTATTCTTTGTAATGTGTATCTCCAAACTTCCTCTCTTTTAAAACTCTAAGCCTGTGTATACAACTTTTGTGGTATAAAAGTGAATGCCTATTTTCCCCACGCTCATGCACCACAATAAATCTACATGAGCTCTTTTATGTCTTTAACCCCAGAATCTATTAGAGTATTTCACTTCATCTCTGTTGTTTCTTGACTCTTTCTTGAATACTGTTCGTCCCCCTCTTGGTTAACCAATGCTACTCATGACAGTGACCTCAGAATAAATGACACTCTCTAAGAAGATTTCTAAGGAATGATTCCTAGACATCTTCTAGATCAAATCTTTATGTTTTAATTGCTCATTTGATTCATAGTTTTTCTTCAAAGCATTTATGACAATTTACAATCATATTTACTAGTGTTTATAAAAATCTATTCTGTGTTTTCCATACAATTAAAGGCCCCATGAGAGCTAATTCATTTCTTTTTGTTTTTTGTTTTAATTGAATAAAATATTCTTTAAATTCTATACTGCTTTACAATTTCCAAAGGTTTCACACACATTATTTCATATAATCCTATAATAACTCTTTTTTCCCCTTAGCCCTATATTGTCCCTCCCCTCTAGGATTGCCTGATAAAATTTAAAAAAGGATTTTTTATTTGCTAAATTTGGCTAGTTTAGTTGTACCCCACTTATCCCTTCAAGTGATTCACGATTGTTTAATAGCATTTATACAACTGGACACACATTTGAAAATTGTGATTTATTTGTCTCATTTCTTGAAAACTGTTACAGTAATAAAACATACTGATTTAAATCAGAGAATTTTATGAAATTTTATTTTAGAAAGAAGACATAATTTTCCATAAATATAACAGTAGGTACTGAGTGACTGCCCCACAACACAATATTTGAAATACATTATCACATAACCAGAGTTGTATATGTAAGAATAATATAGAAACAATTAAAATTTTCTTTTAAAGCAATCTGAAATTTTTGAAGGAATAAGAATTTACTATGCTTATATCATTGCTCATAGAGTAAAAATTAAGTTATTAAGCTATTTTAAACCATTTATTAGCTTATACTTAAACTAAAAAACAAATACCTACATAGCTTGCTCTAAGTGATAAGCAAACTATGTTGCAATCAAGACCAGAATCAACATCTGAGCCTATTCAGGGAAGAGGCGTGTTAAAATTATCAAGAAATTATCAAGAAAAAGGTTTCTTGTGCAATGTACTACATAACTGCATTGAGATTAAAAATGTTTTCATTTGTAAGAAACAGCAGATATTTTCCCAAATTTAAAAGATGACCTTATAAAGTGACAATTTAAAATGTTTTGCATTGCATCACTGATTTCTGGAATAAATGTTATTCAAGATAATACTGCCTTCCCATAAGAATTGCTTTAACTTTAACAATAAATTAAAGTGACCAAAAATGGTGTAGTGTATGTATAGTGAATAAAGTTTTCAACTGTGAGTTGCAAGAAGTACTAAAGATTTGTTTTCTCCAAGCAGAAGCTAGTCATTTACCTCCTGGCTTCTCCTTGATATATTCACAAATATTAACATTAGGCTTGGAAGTCAATGACAGAAAACCCCAAGTAACATAAGCTAAATTGCAGAATTATATTTTTCCTCTCACATAAGTCCCATCTGTCCACAGCTTGTGTGGACACTGTACATCAATAGGGAAATAGGAGACATCTATTGTTTACAATCTTAAGCACACAACTCTCACCTCATGGTCGAATATGGCTGCTTCAACTCCATCCATCATGTCACTGTCTTCCAACAGAAAGAAGGAAAATAATAGGAGAAGGGTAAACCACTCTAGGAAAACTTCCCAGAAATTACTTATACTATATATTTTATCAAAAATTAGCCCAAAGTTAGCCACAGCCATGAGACCTAGCTTATCTGAAAGGCTGGGGAATCTTTAGCTAGGAGCTTATGGTGGCCATGATCATATTTGGGCATATATTTCCTAGTTGAAAATGTATTTATACATATTAGGCTGCTTTAAAGTATGGAGGAAAGGTGCAGATGGAGTCCTGATTTGGCTAAGCCAGTCATTTAGTCAGATTTCCTTTGCTAGTTCTGACCAAAAAAATCTGAGTATATGTGAGCTGGACCATATTAGGTAAGATTTTCTCACCCATAAGAAAAGACATTCCCCTTTCTTCCTCTGGGTATTGAATGTCTGTAATTGATGCTTGGAGCAGTGGGAGCCAAAGTGATATCGTCTTGAAGTTGAAGACCACACGTTGAGGAGAAAAAGCCAAGAGAACTAGAGAGAAAGGGAGCTGACCTTTCACCTCCCATGGCTGGAGCTTCTGTCTACCTGGGGATCATGTTATGTGAGATAATAACTCCCCTTAATGTAACGTTAGTCCAGTTTAGTCAGAGTTTTCCACAACTTGCATCCATGGCAAACTGTCTAAAACAAAGTCAGATCAGTACATTTATGATTTCCTGATTTCATGCTCTCACTATTTGTTGTTTTGGGCCAGTTTTTTTTTCTTTCTGTTAAGTAAAATAAAATATATATTCAATATCTAGGTATTCCATGTATACTTAAGGCATGCAACTTCCAGAGGGGACAGTGATTATCTGCTCACCTTTTCTTCACATTGCAATAGTGATGCTTTATAAAATAGTGATGCTTTATAGCAATATCCAAAGGGTAAGGAAAGTCTTGACCCAGCCCATTATATATTATTTGTGGACAGCAGAAATATAAAAGCCACAAAGTTTCATTATTACCTTAGCCAATATCCTTGTGGTCAACGAAAATATTTCCTTCTGAAAACTACAGTGGTTGTTCCCATTCAAGGAGGAACAGCTAAAACTTAAGATACAATGGAAACCCTAGAATTTGGAAGAGGCTTTCATTAGCTAATGATCTCTTCAAGAGGCAGTGGTAATCGATGTCTACACCATCTACAATAATGGTAGTGTGTCATTTGAGAAAACCACTTGGATTAATGCTCCAAGAGATAGTTCTTCCCTGCTTCCTCTAAGCTTCTCTTCTTATTTCTTTAAATTCCATCCATTACTCTTTTACCCTCTTCTTTTTCAACTTATTCCTTCCTCTCTGTTCCTTTATACGTCTTCATTATATTTTTATATTCTCCCTGTATGCAGCCAACGTATATTCATGCTGTTTCCTCTTCCTGTTCATGTTATGTTTATTCAATCTTCAAAACCTAATACCAATATTGATTCTCCTAAATTAAAACAATGGCCCGCTCCTCTTAACTCCCTTTCTGCATTATCATGTGCTAATCAGAGCCATATGTCATGTTCTACGCTGACTTAGACCTTGTCATTGGAATGTAAAGGCTTTGAAAACATAGTAGAATGTATTCTACACCACATTCAAGAACCCATATTGATTAAATTGATTTTTGAGTGTTTTGTGCCAAACTACAAATTTGTACATTTTATGATTGTACAATTAACTTCATAATTAAATTAGTCTTGATTTTCATTATCTTTTTTTTTTCATTTTTCAGTTTTATTAGGTAGAATTGTGACAGTTTGACTGTACATATACTATATATATGTACACAATACACTGCACATATTTTTAAAATTTACATATATGTACTGTTCATTGTTCCTAAGAACGTTTAGAGCTTTAGCTTTTTAAACTTACATAGTTATCAAAAGAATAAAGCCAACCACAAAAAAAGAATTAATCCAAAAAGATACGTACACCCTGTTATTAACAGAAACACTGTTCATAATTGTCAAGATATGGAAGCATCCTAAGTGCATATCTATAGATGAACGGATAAAGAAGACGCAGCATATACATATAATGGAATACAACTCACCCAGAAGAAAGAAGGATATTTTGCCATTTGTGGCCCTTCGTTCACTTTTTTTTCTTGTCACTTCTAAAACCAGAATTTAATAACTGGCATAATAATATATTTAGAAATAAACTTAATGAAGGAAGTTACCTATACTCTGAAAACTGTAAAACATTGATGAAGAAAATTGAAGATAATACAAAGAAATGACAAGATATCTTATGCTCTTGGATTGGAAGAATGAACATTATCAAAATGCCCATATTACCCAAAGCAATCTACAGAGCCAATGAAACTCCTGGCAAAATATTCATGCCATTTTTCACATAACTAGAACAAACAATTCCAAAATTTATATGGGACTGCAATCTTTTGTAGGTCTTTTTTTTCCCCCTCTTTCTTCTTTTTGTTTTATTTTCTTATGGTCTGATGACTAGAGAAGTTCCTTTAACATTTGTTGTAAAGCTGGTTTTGTGGTGCTGAAATCTTTCAGCTTTTGTTTATCTGTGAAGCTTTCAATTTCTCCATCAAATCTGAAAGAGAGTCTTGCTGGATAGAATATTCTTGGTTGTAAGTTTTTCCTTTTCATCACTTGAAATATATCATGCCATTCCCTTCTGGCCTGTAGAGTTTCTGCTGAAAGATCAGCTGATAACCTTGTAGGAGTTCCCTTGTGTGCTATTTGTTGCCTTTCTCTTGCTAATTTTAATATTTTATCCTTATCCTTAATTTTTGTCAATTTGATTACTATGTGCCTCAAAGTGTTCTTTGGGTTGATACTATGTGGAACTCTCTGCACTTGAGAGAGTTATTATCTTTCGACTATTTCTTTCCCTGGAGGTTTCAATACAAACCCATGAATAAATTTTGATCAACAAAGATGGAGGCTATGAAGGCAAAATCATCTGGCCCAGAAGCTCTGAGTTTTCCTGGCTTTGCCTGTTAACTTTAAATCTACATTATCTTGGGGTGTGCATAACACCTTTTTCAGTTTCCTTATCTGTAAAATAGCTACAGCCTATTCCTCTGGGTTATATGTTGCAATAATAGTAAACATTTCTTCAAGACTTCATTTATGCCAGGCGTTGTTAAAATCTTTATAAATTTCAACTGATTTTATCCTCCTAGCAACACTTTGAGGAAAGTACAATTATTATTTCATTACACATAAGAGGAATTAAGCCCCAGAGAAGATTAGTAACTTACCCATGGTCATTAGGCAGGTAAATGACAGGGCGGAGTTTCAAATTCATTCAGTCTGACTCCAGAAGTATGTTCTGAACCAGAACCTCAAATGCATTTATTCGTAAAGATGCTTTGACATTATCACTGTACGAATATCAGAAGGTCTTATTTTTATATGACCCTTTGAAGGTCATGGCTAGTGTCATAGTACAACTTAGGAGCCTCAAGTATATAAATGAGAAGCAGCTGGGATTTTTCTTGAATGACAAGGTGACTTCTCCCTCATTTTAATGGCATTGCCCCATAAGTTGTTTATTCATACTCATTCTTTACTCTATACCATAAGCAGTGCTTTTTTCCTGTTTTGGTAGTAAACCAAAGCTCAAGCAAATCAAGTCTGATGGTTATTTGTGCCAGTTTGTAAACTCAAACACTCCATGACTGAATCCAAATGACCCCCTTGTAATTCATTTCAACTCCATTTGTGCCCAGCTCCACTTTATGTGAAGTCTGTTTTAAATAAAAATTAATGGGATCTGTGCTCATTGGCCTATAATTTTGTTACAGAGAACCCCACAATTGAAAAAACAACTTGAGAAGACTACCAAGCAGCATATCTTCAAAACTAATAATTTGCCTAAGACCCAATCCTGTAAGTCCAACTGTCTACCAGAACTTCCTAGTTAGATGGCCCAACTTAACTAAATAAGACTCATATTCAAAATTATACTCAGTATTTCTATTTCTTTCCTACCACCACTCCATTATTTTGGTTTTTTTAAACATGTATTTATTTATGTAATTTATTGTTCCCACAAAATGTGAAACATTAGGCACTTAAAATTCTCTTTCATCTTTGATCACAGAGTCATAGAATTTTATAAAGTTCAAGGATTATACAGATAATATAGTTCAAAATGAAGTCCAGGGAAATCAAGCTTTTAAGTATTGAATTAATTATTAATTTTACAATATCTACATTAATAGGGTATTTTATATTTTCTTCTCCCATTGTATACCTGCTGCCACTATCATAAAACCATCACTTTATTTCTCACATAGTTATTACTGCAATGAGCATATGATTACTGAAACTACTCACTTTCTAAACACATAGCCTGCTAGACAGAGGGTTAGACATGGGTGAAGAAGAAAAAGAACGTTCTCAAATACCTATAAATAGTAGACTATTTAAAACAATGTCAGATGACCAACAGATAACAAGTAAATCCCCCTCATTAATTTATTCAATCCTACTTCTTCCAGTGGATCTTGGGTCAGCAGTCTTTTCCCATAAAGGGCATCTGCTTCCAGACCAAGTCCAGGAAGTCCTGATGCGAATCACTGTGGCAGCCTGAAAATTGTCGAAGTGATAGCAATACGAAAGTCTGTGCCAGAAACTCTGCTTAATTAAGCATTAAGTTATCGGCCACCTGGATACTGTCCAAGTGGATTGAATTCCAAAGCATCAATTATTAAGCATAATTTTAAGTTTATATATTTTTGCTTCTTATTTTTCCAAGCAAAGTAGAGTTTTTGTTTTCTGACTGTGTTAATGAACATGTTAAATTTTCTCATTTTAAAGAAGGCATAAAAAGCACCTCACCCCTTGCATCTGCTAGTTCTATACGCTTTAGAGTTCTCTGAGTTATTACTACCTTGTTCTTTATTACACCAATCCTCTGTTATAGTTAATGATTCTTTATATTAAACTCTCTCTGTTCAAACAAGTGTGTTGTTTTCTCTGCTTTTATTGGACCCTGGCTGATACAGTGCTGTTCAACAATTATTTGTAAAATAAGTTAATAAATCCATTTCTCTAGACTCTAGGTATTTAGAGTTTAAAAATTATTAGGAATTAATTCTATCTTAATTTTCAGAATTTGCAATCTACATGAAGATATTCAAGAGATTTAAACTGGTAATTCCCAAGACACCAGTTTAATAAGGACAGAAAAGGAAAATCCAGTGACTGAGCCCTTCCTAGCATAAAACAATCACTGAAATCTTAGTGATCTCCTGTCCCGACACTCCACTCTTCACTTTCAACACACACACCCACCCACACACATGCATTTCCATACCACTCTTCAACAAAAATTTCTATTTCCTGCAATGTAGAGAAACAACGTGATTCTATGTTCTCATTAAAAAAAAAAACTGTCAGTTATTATAATTCCTTTGCACTCTGTATATATAAATTAACTTTTTTCCTGGCTTTTAAAACAATACAGGATAACTGTAGAATGCTTGAAAAATAGAGATTCATATGAAGAAATTAAAAGTCATGTGTAAACTCATAATTTAGAAATAACTTATGTTAGCATTTTGTGTTATTTCCTCTTTGTTTGCAAACAGAACTGTAACAATAGCAGTTAGAATACAGACAGTTAAAGCAAAGAAAGACTAAGTATAAACTAACTCGGAGAGAAAAGGGATCAACACGGAATGAAGAAGCAGTAGAAAACTTATGAATGGGGATTTATCTGGGCCTTAAAAGAAAGCTTGGCTTAATAAGCAGAGAGGTGTTGGAGAGTGTTTGACAGAAGAACAGAAAAAAGGCACACAAATTCTTATAAAGATAATCAATAATTTTATGTGATCAAATTTGACATATATAATTTAACTGAAGCATTTTTCCATTTCTGAAATAAAAGATCAACATTTCTAGTAATAATTTTTCTACATGCACAGCAAAATGGATTGATGAGTTTGTTACAGCCATGACCAGTGAGACAAAACTATAAAACAATTTTAATCATTGTCAATTTACATTACTCTTTAGTTTCATGGCCAACACTTAATTAGAAAATTATTCTCTGATTTAAAAAAAAAGACAAAGTTTTAAAAATTATACATTTAAAACTCCTAGAAGAAGACATAGGGGTAAAGCTTCATGTAATTGGACTAGACAGTGATTTCTTAGATATGGCACCAAAAATAGGCAATAAAATCAAACATATAGAAATGGGACTACATAAAAGTTAAAAACATTTGTGCATCAAAAGATACAATTAACAAAGGCAATCTATGGAATGGGAGAAAATATTTGCAAATCGTATCTGACAAGGAGCTAATATCCAAATTTATAAAAAATCCTACAATGCAACAAAAAAAATCAGCCCAATTTATGAATGAGCAAAGGACTTAAATAAACATTTCTACAAACATAGCATACAAATGTCTGGCAAGCATATGAAACAATGCTCAACATCACTAATTAAGAGAAAACTGCAAATCAAAATCAGATTGAGATATTAAACAGCCTAAATGTCGATCAATAGATGATTGGATAAAGAAGATGTAGTATATTTATACAATGAAATACTATTCAGCCATAAAAACCGATAACATAAAGCCATTTGCAGCAATGTGGATGTTCCTGGAGAATGTCATTCTAAGTGAAGTAAGACAGAAAGAGAAAGAAAACTACCATATGAGATCACTCATATGTGGAATCTAAAAAAAAAAAACAACATAAATACAAACAGAAACAGACTCATAGACATAGAATACAAACTTGTGGTTGCCAAGAGGGTGGGGGATAGGAAGGGACAGAATGGGATTTCAAAATTTGTAGATACTGACAGGCATATGTAGAACAGATAAACAAGATTATACTGTATAGCACAGAGAAACATATACAAGATCTTGTGGGAGGTCACAGTGAAAAAAAAATGTGACAATGAATATATGTATGATCATGAATAACTGAAAAACTGGCTCTACACTAGAATTTGACACAACATTGTAAAATGACTATAACTCAATAAGAAAAATATTAAAAAAAGATCACATTGAGATATTACCTCACATCCATCAGTATGGCTACTATTAAAAATAAAAATTTAAATTAAAAAATAGAAAATAAGTGCTGGCAAGGATGACACACTGAGATCGTAAAATGGTGTCACTACTATGGAAAACTGTATGGAATTTCCTCAAAAAATTAAAAATAGAACTATTATATGATCCAGACATATCACTTCTGGGCATACACAAAACATTGAAAGCAGAGTCTTGAGGAGATATCTGCATGTCTATGTTCATAGCAACACTGTTCACAATAGCAAAGAGATGGAAGTGACTCAAGGCTCTACCAACGAATGAATAAAGAAATGTGGTATATTCATACAATGAAGTGTTACTCAGCCTGAAAAAGGAAGGAAATCCTAACAGATGCTATAACATGAATGAACCTTGAAGATTTCATGATAAATGAAATAAGCCAGTGCCACATAAATAAATGCTAAATGATTCCACTTGTATAAGGTATCTAAAGAAGACAAGTTTAAAGAGACACAAAGTATAATGATGGTTATCAAGGACTGGGGGAAGAAGGGAAAATGGAGTCATTGTTTAATGGGTATAGAGTTTCAGATTTGTAATACAAAAAAAGTTCTAGAGATTTGTTTCACAACAATGTGAATATATTTAATACTACTGAACTGGGTCCTTAAAAATGATTATGATAGTAAGCTTCATGTTATTACAACAAAATTAATGAAAAAATTACAAACTTAGTGGTTTGTAAGTGGCCTTATAGATTTTTAATCCAAGCCCCACTTTTTCAAGATTACAGAATATTGACACCAAAAGGTGGGCAACCTGTCTCAGATCAAGCAGCCAGCTTCCCGGGAAAGGAGAGTCAGGCTGGAAGCCATGTCTCCCGACACACCATGTCTTCGATGTCTACATTTGCTACCTTGATACACTCCTGGTTCTTGGACAATCTCTACATCCATCATGGAAATTCGAACTCACTTGATATTTAATGATGCATGAATATGTGATGTGAAAAACAAAAGGGTAGAGTCCAATCTAATGCACACCATTTATTTAAAAGGAAATGGGTATTTTTGCTTCATTAAAACTCTAAGATAATGCTGGCATGATATTTTCTCATCACTTATTTATACTAAGTACTTTAATTGCTTGAAGTCTTTTGGCTACATTTATAAAGGTAAATATTCAGATACTCTTCATCATTGCAACCACCTATTTCAAGAGTAAACAGATCTAAATACTTCTTTGTAGATACCTCTGGTATGCAGAACACACACACACACCCCTATAATGTCTGATAGACTGGGTATTCATTTCAATCCTAGATAATGTCAAACTCTATAAACTGGGTGAAGAATGCTAACATAGTGAAATAAAGGAAATTCAAATGGTAACTAACATTTCCACAAATCAGGTGCCATCTTCAAAGCTTTGCTGCTCTTTGGCGCACCTGACCAAAGGCACTGACAGCATGAGATGCAGAGAAAAGGTCAGAATTTGACTGAAGAGGAGGAAAGTAGAAGTCTGAGTGGGATCGAGTCCACAACGGAATTAGAAATGGTCCAGAAGAACTAGGGAGCACAGGAGGAATCAGACTCACACTGCAGAGTAAATATGGGCAGGAGCCAGACAAGGTGCTAATAGCTAAGGTTAAAGAAATAGATAAAACTGCTAAGTTCACGGGTGATGGAAGAGTCACCAGTTCATGTTCAGTTTAAGGTCACTGTTAATTTCTGATTACAGAGAACTTTTAGAAACAACATTATGAAGTAGCCCATATCTGGACAGAACAAGATAAATAAAAGAGCATTAATATTTAAACATTAGAAGTTGGGAGAGGCTGGCTACTTTATTATGTGCTAATTTAAGAATTGTAATTTGGTGAACAAAGCATCAGTAAGAAAGATAGTTCAGAGGACAGTTATCATCGAGAAAGGGGGTATAACATCAGCTCACTAGCTGCTGGAGGCATGGAGCCCAACCCGGAGACAAAAGAGCTGCAGCAAAGGTCAAGGAGCAAGACCAAAACGTTCTCTTAAATTAGCAGAAGAAAAAGTTGAATTGTCACAATGGTGATCACTAGCAGTGAACTTCCATTATTGTAAGTACACAGCTAAGGGACACAGGATGTCAGCCATGTTTCAAGTGACAGCCTAGCAATAGTTTCACCCAATTGATTGTCATCCTGGACTCAGTATAAGCTGATGAACCAACTGTCACCAAGTCAGAAGTGGAAATTGAGGTAGGCGGACAGGGTCTTAAGTAAACGTCAAGAATCATTGTTTTATAAATGACGTATCAGGATAGAAATGAAAGAGGTGATTAGACAGGCTTACTGACCCTGGCTGATTAACCAGAAGGGGAAGAAAATGCCAGGCTGTTGAAAAACAGGACATTTTTCTATCCTGCAGTTGGCCTCTTGGTTCCAAGGACACAGCCATACAACAAGACATTTTATGTCCCTATGTCCCACAATCGCTGCATTGATCTCAAGGACGTATGCCAGTATCTCTTTCTCCTGCTGAAATTTCTGTTTTTAGGGCTGGGTTCCATGGGAGGAAAGAGCTTGTAATAGAAAATGAATGACACCACCAGAATGAAGATAATGATGGCAGAGTCTTCCAATAAGAGACTCCATGGCCCAACTGGGGGATGGAACTGTCTAGACCAGCTACCTGGCTAATGGCTCCCCACTTGAGGTTTTTCTTTCTTCATTTTTTTTTCCTTCCCTTTCTGAGTAATAAAGCAGCTTTCTTTTTCACTTTGTCCCTCTGCCTCTATTGAGTATTCTTTCTTAGTTGGTGAGCAAGGGCCCACACATCTTGGGGGGCTTGCCTACACATTTGGTGGGTTTTCCCGTTATGGAATCAGTTTGTGAGCAAGGACCCACACATCTTGGGGGGCTTGCCCACACATTTGGTGGGCTTTCTGTTGTGGGAGTTTCTCTACGCACTAACTGAGATGCTTCACTGCCATTAGGATTAACAGGGAAAGTGTTATCCATGTTTACTGCTATTTCAACAATTCCTGAATTCAAAAGTTTGGATGAACAACCCCTCTCTGAGCAGCTTATGGCAGCCACCAACTTACTACTGAAGTTTTAATGGGTATGACTGTGTTTGGTTTACACAGTGTTTTCAAAGATCTGCAATTATTTTAATTGACTGCAGGCCACATTCTGAATAAAGCATTGCAGTTAATATCATTACTAGGACTCTGTTTCTTATCTATTATAGCTGTAACACAGAGTAGAAAGTGTAAACATCCACCCCTCAGGTAGAAGCCTTGTGTTTTGTCAGAGTTGAGAGAACTACATTCATAATTTTTCATTCACATATTAATCTACAAATATTTGTGACTGACTGTTCATGCCTAGAGTATTTTGCTAGTTTCTGTCTGAAGATGCAAAAAAAAAAAAAAAAGTCACTCTAATTTTTGAATACTGTTTAAAATAAATCTTGACTCTTCCAAGATTGGATAATGCACACTTCAGGCTGGATGTAAACCTATCTGTGGAGGGTGATGTGCTTACCTAACTGTCTTTCTTTCCAGCACATTGAATGTTGGAGGCCATTTAGTGATTTGACAAATTAGACATGAAGACAGGTAAAAATATGTCACCAGGTAGCTTTGCACACCAGTGAATGCACAATATGATGCTCTCCTTACTTCTTTCCCCAAGGCTCCACATGTAACTAAAATTAATTTCAGCATAATGAGCCAGCCCAGAATGACAAAAATTACCAATAGAACAAAGCTTTAGATGTTGTAAAATTGAAGGGCCATGTTCACTGAAGTATGTTTTTTACTCATTAAAATTCCTACAAAGAGCATAATGCTGACTAGCACTGTCCCATTGTTTTTCACAGTCTGATACTAATATCTGCCAAATTTATACCAATATACTTTTCTGCAATAATTGGAATTAAAAGAGTAAATATTCTTGAAATAATCCAGAATGCTCTTTAATTGCTAACACAGAAAATAATAAATACAATCTCATGTCCCACATTACAATGCAACCTTATTTTTCTTTATTCAGAGTCGCTTGAGTATATACATAAAAAATAATGATGCATGCCCTTTGCAACGATAACATTAAAAACAAAAGGTTTAATGTGAAATCAACAGAAATTTAACATTTCTAATCTGTTTCATAGTATGAGGAGAATTTCTTGTGACTAACTTTTGCCCAAATTGTACCTTTTCATCTTTGAAACAAAGAATGCTCAGCTACATTTATAGAAACTCACAAGTAAACAAGTGCCATTTATCTAATCAACCATATTTCCATCTACAATTCCATTTTCAGTGAAAGGGGAAAAACTTCTTCTTGAATTTGAAACCCTCCCTTTGCTTAGCACTTCTTGGAAATTAGAACAGACAGTTTGAGATCATGAATAATGACATAAAACAATAGAACCCTGTCACGTATAAATACAACACAGGGGAAGACAATCTCTGAATAATGCTTTAAAGACTTGTTTTCTCATTAGGACCTCAGTTATTTTTATAATTTCCTACAGGAACCCTTTAGGACAGCACAAGGTTCAAAAGGAAGGCCAGCCAGTCAAGATACAGAACTTATTTTTGAGTTTACTCCTACGAAAGGATCTCTCTGGCGCCATTGTTATTTTAAGAGGACACATTGTTACTGTAGGGAATAATCAGGTCATATTAAATTAAAGAAAATGATTACGAAGAGACGTCATCATATCCTAAAATGGTTTTGAAGAAATATTCTCCTCTGTAGGTTAATGATAAAAATATTTTTGTTTAAAAAATTAGGTTCTGCAGTTTTGTGAGCATCATTGCTTTACTGAAAAAAGAGAATTGAAAAGCTTGTTAATTAGAAAACAATGACCCTGGTAATTACGATTTTACTCCCTCAAGCACTTTCCAAGTACAAGTGAATCCTGTCTGATGTAGGTAAGCAGATCCAGGATGGGTTTTGCAAATGAGACCACACAGGCTGTACATTACAAGGTTGGAATCGATTAAGAGTTCTTGTCTTTCCTGGTTCCAACGGGCCAGCTTTCTACCAGCTACTGCTCATTCAAGAACGGATTTCAGGCTGGAAGTAAATACATATTCATAGAAATCTTCAAATGAGTCCTGCTTTTGTCTTAAACTCTTTGATATAAAAGGGCTTTGTGCTCCTTTTTTTTTTTTTTTTTTTTGAGAATGATACAAGTCCAAAGTGGGAAGAAACATATTGTTTCAAATAACAATAAGAATGGAAATAGACTTGTTTCTCACTTCCTGAATTTTCTCAAATCCAACTTTATCTTAGTTGTCTGATTCATTTCCTTTCCTAATTTAGAAGAAAGCTTGAATTTTATTTATAGTTTCATTCAGCTAAAATTAAATGAGTAGATAGATCAAGTTACCTATGACACCATTTGCTTTCTTTTTGCTGTTAATTTCGGTAGTCACACCATTTCCCATGGGAGATATTAAATCAAATTTGGCTTTTCATATTTTCTTCTGTGGGAAAGCTTAACATCCTTAAATGAAAGAAAATTTTAGGAAGATTGAAAGAATATGGCAAACGTAAACTGTGAAGTCAGAAATGCTGCTAATAAATGGACAGATTGCAATTGATTAAAATGACGTCTCAACGTCTTGATAGGAAAGGTATCAAATCGAACAGTCTAAAGTAAAAATTTCCTTCTGGAAATCTTGCTATTAGTGTTCTTAAGAGACGTGAGTATCTATACCTCTGTAGAGCAGCGGTACGGTGGTACCGGTGGAGAGACGAAATCCTGATTGAAGTTTGCCTGCTAAAATGTGCTGGAATCTGGAAACTGCTCTGTTCTCAAGACCATCTTGAAACAACTGTAAGGAGCAGTTAAAAGCTGCTCACCCCTGCATTGTTACATTAAAAGTAGTAACACTGTTATGAATTATTAAGGTCAGGTATTGAACTTGGAATGCCTCATAGGTGTACTTGGCAACTTCCATGTCCCAAATCCAGAAATTAATATGTGTCATTTAAGACATTTCTTGGGAATATGTGCTCAACAACAACCCCCTCCTGGTTACCACCACACCCCCAAATGTCATGATTTTATGTATAATGAGAGGCTAAAATGATCCAAGAATTTTGGATTGATCCCAACACCTAGTGAGCTTGGCCCGAAAATATAAGGAGTGTTGAATCTGAAACGAACCGCAAAATTGCAACTGAAAGTCTGTAATCTTGGCTTCTCCATAGAAAAGAGGCTGTTATTAGCCAGTGTCATAGAATTAAAAATAAAACAACTATTAATCTCAAATATGAAGTTTATTATTAATCCATCAATATTTTCCAGGTTTTCATTATGGAATGTACCGGACATGATCTTCACAGCTAGAACATATGGTATTGTTGGAGGATGGAGAAGAAAGATAAGGAGGCACAATGATGCCAAGGTTTTTAAATATGGATATTGAAAAATTAGTAGTGACATCATCAGAAATAGTAAAATTTTTTTTGGTAAATGGTTTGGAGTAGAAAAGTAGTGTATTCAATTCAGATTTAATGAGATCAAGGTAATAAATAGAACTATTTATTAATAAATATATAAAGAGATATTTATTAATATGTAAGTAGAATATTTCATAGGTAGAGGGAAATATGAAACCACAGTTTCAGTGAGTTTGAAGGTAGAGGTATGCATTTAAATTCCTGAAAACATATGCTGGTGAATTTCACCATGTACTTCTTTAAGGGTGGAAAGTAAATTAGTGCAGGACTAACCAGACTTTTGAAAGTAGCAAAATTATGAGCTCATAAATGAATCAAATACAAACTGGACAAAGAGTAGTAGTTGAATAAGCACAGTGAGATTTCACAGAGCCAAAGAAGTCCACATTTTTTAAATTAACATACAGTAGGTTTACAATGTTGTATTAATTTCTGGTGTACAGCATAGTGATTCAGTTACACATACATACATATATGTTCTTTTTCATATTATTTTTCATTATCGGAAACTAGAAGGTATTAAATATAGACAGTTCCCTGTGCTATACAGTAGGAACTGTTGTTTATCTACTTTATGTATAGTATTTATCATCTACAAATCCCGAACTCTCAATTTATCCCTCTACCCCCACCAGCCCCCTCAATAACCATAAGTTTGTTTTCTATGTCTGTGAGTCTATTATTGTTTTGTAAAGTTCATTTGTGTCATTTCTATAGATTCCACATATAAGTGATATCATAGGGTGTTTTTCTTTCTCTTTCTGGCTTACTTCATTTAGTATAACGACCTCCAGGTCAATCCATGTTTCTGCAAAAGGAATTATTTTATTCTTTTTTATGGCTAAGTAGTATTCCATTATATATATGTGTGTGTATGTGTATATATATAAAATGTATATTATATATAATATATATGTGTGTATATATACATTATATATATACATTATACACACACACACACACACACACACACACACACACTACAACTTCTTTATCCAGTCATCTGTTGTTGGATACTTAGTTTGCTTCCATGTCTGGGCTATTGTAGATAGTGCTGCTATGAACATTGGGGTGCATGTGTCTTTTTGAATTAGAGTTTCCTCTAGATATATGCCCAGGAGTGGGATTGCTGGGTCATAGGGTAAGTCTATTTTTAGTTTTTAAAGGAATCTCTGTACTGTTTTCCATAATGGCTGCACCAGACTACATTCTTTAATTGAGAGTATTGAGTTTGAAACAGATTGAGCATTAGTGAATTCAAGAACCACTGCTGAATTTTGTTAGTGTGATTTCCACAAAATGCTTTGGGTAGAAATCAAATTTTAAAGAGTTATAGTGAGAATACATTTTGCCAAAATAGTGTTGTTAGAAATAAACCACTAATAGGAGATACTTTACAAAAAATAAAATAGGATAGCAGAATGAAAGAAAATTAACACAATATAACTGCTTTTAAAAAGCATTTTTCCAATTTATTTTCTTTTAATGGAGAAAACTCAACTTCTTTCTAGTTGAAAGATGAGTATGCTGGTCAAAGAGGTAAAAATAGTAAACAATTTAATAATCAATAAATATTAGGCTTTTTTTTTTCTTTTCTAGAGAAAGTTCTTTTTCCATCCCCCCTGTATTACAGGGGCAATGTAAGACACTTCAAATAGTCAGATGGTTATTCTTCCATTATTATTCATTAATATTTCCTTTTTGACAATCTAAACTATTAATATACTACATACCACCATTCCTTATCTGTGACCCGATGTCCAGGGTGCCTTCTCACTTTCTCATATAACTTCATGTTTGATGCAGGCTCTCACTGGCTTCATCTTTTAAAATGGTTTCAACTGTTGTGTTCCTTCTAAAATGTACCTGTAAAATAGTGTCTTATTTAAAAATTGTTCACTATCCTTTCTGATAGACTTCTCTATCTGTTAATATTTGCTACATTCTTTAGTGGCTTAAAAAAAGGCATTGGCTTGCAATACAAAAGAGCAGAACATTTGCTTACAACTTAGTAAAGGCAATTACGAAGAGATGAGATCACAGTGACAAAGTGTGTGATTAGCTTAATACAAGGACAAACTGACAGCAGTCAAATCAGTGAAGGATATGATTTCGCTTTCCTAGCATTTTATGACAGACAGCTCCAAACTTTATTTTGCTGACAAGATTTGAATGCACCATTCTCATGCCACTGTTTAATTCCATTAATGCCTTTGGTTGAGACCACAGTCATATGCTTTGAAAGCGAATGATCAATTGGCAGAGTTCAAACTCAATTTTGAATTTGAGTCATCTATTGTGAAAGTTAAGTAACATTTTGCACCTAGTTATAAAGCAAACCAAGACTGATTCTAAAGGAAGTAAATAAAAGACAGGTGGTGCTAAAATTACGAATGGATGGCACACTAACAGGCTTAAAATTATATATATTTTGAAATTATATATATTATTTAATTATGTACCTTCTTGATTTGGAGCAAAAACCAAATTGAATTGTCAGCATACATGTACAATAGATAGTTTTAATAAGTGTATCAAATATTTGATCAAATCATTCTGCCATATTTCTGTCAGGTTTAAGAGGAAAAAGAGGAACTGAATTGTGCCAGGAAAAATGTTGGCGCATTAAGCAACTAGAAAATTTAACTACAGTGCATGACTTGCATATTTTTATGGACGGAAACTCTAAGGAGGTTGCTTCTAGAACAGGAGGAAAGACTGATTCAGAGAAAAATGATCAATTGTATTTCTAATAGTAGGCTACTTCATCAGTAATCTTACCACACAGTTTAATTACCTTCAGGTAATGCGTTGATGTACTAGCACTTAAAATTAATGTTCTTGTCCTTTAAACAAATAATTGCTTACAAAAAAATTCGGTCCAGAAGACCGTATCTGTCAAGCGATAGATATCTTTCTTAGAAGCATATTAAATTCCAAAATCATTCAACTGACCATTTCTTACAGTTCTCTCTATGTTCTGTTGGTAATAGTATACTATGTACATTCACTAATAACTAAAATTAATTCCTTCAGAGAACTGATTTTTTGAGCATTTAACAAAGAATTCAAATGTCATGAAAAAAAAAAGTTTGAAGTTGTGTGTTTAATAAAATGATAGTAAGATATTTCCAAGATGCTTATCAGTGTGTTTCAGTTGTTTTTATTTTTAGTTTTAATTTAACTCTGTACATCAAACTGAGATAGGAGAGAAGGGGGCAGGGCACAACCATTAAAAGAATGACATAGCTGTTGAAGATACAACAAAAACTAGTTAGAACCAACTAAGTTCAGGATGGTGGAAGTTTTGGCTTCCAGTAGACCTTGAGCTTCACTATAGGCACATTGTAACACTTCAGCGTGCTAAATAACACACCCACAGGTGCCATGACAGTTCCCAAGGTGACCATAAGAGGCCAAAAATTGAGTGGGGGGCCAAATTCCTGGAAATCCCTGCTCTTTCCCCAAAACATTGGAGTAATCCTCCCACTTGTTAGGAAATGAAATTATCCAGACCATAAAAACAGACCACTCCCACAGGTTGGGTCTGCTCTCCCTTCTGAGATGGACTGCACTCTGTCTATGGAATGTGTATCTCTCCAAATAAACTTGCTTTCGCTTTACTACTGCTCACTCTTAAATTCTTTATTGTGTGAGGCAAAAACCTACCCTCTGGTAACAAAATCACGTACCTACCAGCCATAAAATCCTCCCATGACTAATCAATCCAGCTCTGAATAACACCAAGACTTCAAAACTCTGCAGTGCTTTAGTCCCAAGCGACCTCTCAGACCTCATGTGATTCCCCACTGACTCCAGCCACACAGATCTTCTTACCCATAGGACTCCCTGCAGAGGCCCACTTCCTCAGCCTGGAAACTCATCCTTCAGATTGACAGTCACATACACCTCTCTCTCCCTTCATGACCTGCCTAAATGTTAGCTCTTCACTAAGCTTTGCTAAGGACTTCCCTAAAATTGGATCATATTCCTCTGTACTCCAGCTTTGTTTCCTGAGTGGCCCATCACTGTCAAAATTATACATTTAATGTTTAGTCTTTCTCTCCCAGCCATTCAGATGCAACACAACACACACACACACACACTCTCGCTCACACAATCTTTAAGATCTGACTGATTTGCAAATCAGACCTCTAACTGTGCAGTGAGGGAAAACTAAATATACTGATCAATATGTCCTTCTTAGCTTCTCTCTACACTGTTGATTACTCCAAGTTACTTCTTTTTCTTGACTTTTTTTTTCTGTGAGATGCTGTTTTCCCGCAGCTTCTGTTACTATTCCTTCAAAGCTTTCTTCCAGACTTTGTGACTGCTCCTTTGCCACCATCAATTCCTTTGCATCTGTTTTCAAAATCAGTCCTGAATCTGATGACATGACACCGTGGTCACTACTACCACCCTGGTGCAAATCACCATCACCTCTCAGCACCTTACAGATCTTTCCTTCTTTCATCCTATTCTCAATGGAAAAGAGAAAGTAAACTTTCAAAAATACCAGTCAGCCTGAGTAATTCTTCTGCTGCAAGTGGCTTTCTCACTTACTCAAATCAAAAACACACATCCTCCTGTGCACCAGAAATTAACACAATACTGTAAATTGACTATACTTCAATAAAATAGAAAAAAGCTTAAAAATTAAAAGTTAAGAAAAACCACAAATGTACAGTATGATTTAGGCACATGAGTCCACTCTCCTTTTGCTCCTGGGTCTCATGTTCCCTTTTCTCCACCTTGGCTCTTTCCACTGTGGACCCGACATCTCCAGATCTTCTTCAGCCTCAGCGTTTTCAACCTGTTTTTTCTACCTGAGATATTCACATGGCTAGATATCAAATCTATTTCAGATCTTTTCTTAAATGTCACCTTCTCAGTGAGGGTTTCCCTGACACATATTTTATAAATTTTAACTTCTCCTCTACTGTTGACATTCCCTAGTCCCTTTTACGGCTTTACATTTCTTCCACACACTTACCACCTTCTACATAGAATATATCTTACATTTTCACAGATTGTAAACTTCATAAGGACAAGGATTTTTGTTTTGTGTTGTGTACAGACAACTTTCAGTGTTTAGAAGTATGCCTAGAATATGGGAGGTACACAATAAATATTTACTGAATAAATGAATAAACAAATAAACTGATACTCAAGAACAAGGAATGTCAGACAAGAGAGAAAAAAAGTTTCTTACAAAATAAAATCTAGAAATGTATTGAAAGTATTACACACACATAAGTGAACATACAAAATTTCCAGAAATTAGTTGTTTTATGATTCTTGATTCTAGTACATCGTGTGCATCATAACTACAATTTTATTTGAAATCAATACTCTAATTTAACTCATGTTAAGGTAAGGTAGATGGTAAATGTGTCCTTCATTTGGACATGAAATTTTATCAGTCTTCTCACAAGTTTTGCTTTCCTCATCTTTTCCACTTGGTAATAAGCTAAGCAATGAAGATAATTAATTGGGGGGGTGGAATGCTAAAGGGAATGACTTGTTTTTTTGCATTCTAGCCACAATCCATAACTGTGGTACTTTTGAATGTACAAATATCAGAAAATAAATGCATCAAAGTAAATGCCTCATATAATAAGTAGCTTTTCAGTAGAGACAATTGTTTGCTTTCATATCCATTGTATCTTTCATTCTATTTGTGATAGTTCGTTGTTTTAAGGTCTAAAATTTTCCAGTCTTCCTTGCATTTAGATTTGCCAAGTGATATAGTTCTGGCCTTTAGAATGTGAATGACATTGATGTTCAGTTTCTGGATCTGATCTTAAAGGAAAGAGCGTGTACCCTCCGTGGCCCCTCTTCTCCATCCTGCAGTCTGTAATGCTGAATCAGCAGATGGTGTGTGCCTCACCTTTGACTTTTCCAAAGATAAGAATAGAGTAGGTCATAGAAGAGCCCTGTCATTGACACCAGAAAGCCCTGGACACTCTATCTGGACACTTACATGACAGGGAACCACAAGTCTACCTTTTTTTAAGCCAATACTTGATAGTCTCATGTACCAAACTAAACTTATCCAAATTAATACTGTCCTGGGCTAAAAGTCATGACTCAGGGTTCTAGTTCTGGCTCTTTACTATCACGGTTACCATTATCAAGTAAATTGCTTGACACTGTTTCACCACTAATTAATCGTTTGTCCAATCAGTTACTGAATATATACCATATGTCAGTAAATGGACATTCCATTATGGATTTTGTGTTCTGTAAACAGATTTTCACTAAAAAATGCCATGCTCCCAGGATTAGAGGAGTCTCTACACTCAATGTTTAGACCCCCTTGGCAACATGAGAAACAGGACATAAGACAGTGGGAGAATCCCATTGTGAAATGTGCATTGGCTTTGGAGTCAGATAAGCCATCCTCAGCCCATATCATCCATTTTTAATTGTGTAACATCGTGCAAGTTCCTTTATCTTTTTGCAGAAAAAAAATTTCATGTTTAAATGCAGATAAAGATCTATTATGGGACTTCTTTAACAGAATAAATGAAGTAATAATGCAGAACACTTATCATAATGCCCAATAAAATTAGTGTTCATTATTATTACAATTAATTTCATTGCCCTAATCTTCCAGGTAATTAAAGTTGGAAAGAGATCTAGATTGAGTAAATGTATACAGTAACACAAATATGTTGCCTGAATTATACTAAAACACAGACTGTCTCTTCAATAGTATTATTTTCATGATCATAAGTCTCATTCATAACTGAATTGTTTTAATTTTGTAGATACCAATAAATATACATTTCCTAGACTCCCCAGATGCCACCGGGCACCTACGATACTTGAGCTGGAACAATTATCCCATAAGGGGTAGTAAATTAGCACACCTAACTCAAACAGCAAAGTTCACTCCTCTAGGGGATGGTATATGTATAACCTTGTCTTTGAAAGTTTCCCATTCAAGTTAGCACTAAACTAGATCCCTAGCATGCTGTAAGAGCACTCCAGGAGTTATATGAATCATCTTTGACTATTTGTGATTAGGGAAAAAAAAAAATCCTTCAACACTTCATTCAAACCAGGTCACAAGTCCCAGAGGTCTGACCAAATTCCAAATTAAATAATAACATTCTGCTCTACATACCAAACTTTCCTTCACAGAAGAGAAAAATAGCAATTTCCATCCAACTTCTCATGAGATTTTTAGAAAGCAACTATATGTCCAAGGACAAGGCAGAGACAGAAACTAGACTCACAACGCAAAGCATTCCACCAGGTGAAGAATAAGCACGGGTGCCAGCGAATGGAAGAGTAAATCACGCTCAAAACCTTAATGAACCGCGTGGCCTAAGAGCTGGCACGGAGGAGCTATGACATGAAAGAAATCTAAAATGCAAGCAGTTTCCAAAAGAGAGTCTTATGTCATAGAAAGGCATTAAGACTTTTATTCAGAGGATTTTTCCATTGGCTGAAGAGACAGATTTGCCCTGAGTAATGTGTTCATGACGAGAAATTTAATAACAAGGATGAAACCGTTTTACTAGGAAGGATTCAAGAGTGCAGAGCCTTGTTATGAAGATACCACCAAGAAAGAATGCATTTCCTCACATGTGTCTTCAGTTACAGCCTGCATTTCTGATGAAAACAAGGTTGCTAGCTGATCACTAATGGTAGCTTTTCTGTGCCATTGATTCAATTTGCTTTATATTAAATTCTAGTCCTAATCAATTATAATAATTCTAGGAAAAGACTCAAGTAATGTTTCTCATAAATAAAGTGATTCATTACTAAGTAAGAATGCATGATGATACATGAGAAAAGAAAATGTTTAAACTGTTACAAAAACAAATCATCCTCATCATCTCCTTTAAAAACCGATTATGTACTGTTTTAGGGGACAAACATTAAAAAGTCAATAGACAGAAACTATTTTATACACTGAAATTACTAACATGTTTGAGAAAACTTCAGATTCTTTAGAATTTTACATTAAAATGTAATAGATTTATCATCACATATCATTACATCTTATCCTTTACACATACAGGTGTATTGACCACAATTGGCTTTTAACCCTCAAAGAGTATCAAATATTTTATTCAGAAAGGAAATCACAACTCTCATGAAGGTCGTGGATTTCAATTTCTGATGCTTCTTTAAACCTTGAAGAACTCGAAGTGCTGAACATAAAAATAATTAAATAAATAAAAACAACGTTTGTAGTTTTGAAGTGTTCAAAGACCTGAGAACAATTCTAATACTTGGGCCTTATTCCCGGAAAATATAAAATCAGAAAAAGAGGTAGAAAGCTGGCCATCAGCAAATTTTTTTTTTAACTTCCCCAAGTGTGCATGTTGGCATCTTGGATTGAGAACTACTGCTCTAAAGAATGTTTTACATGTAAAATATGCACACAGGGGCCAAGCTCCTGTTCTAACAATCTAATTAATTGTTATGAAACAGTGAGGGGTTCATACTCTTGAAAACGACAGTGTGAACACGGGTCTCTCCCTCACCATCCCGGTGACAGTTGCTAATAAAGTCTTTGAAGTTAAACTCCATGAAAGGGCAATGCAAAAATCTCTTTTATAACTGGAAATGAATCAGACAAGCTTCTCAGCTACTCCCTAACCAAATTCCAGTAAAGCTCATATTATTTGGCTTTTGGCTCTTTTTCCCTAACTCCTGTTGCGACTAAATTCTGCTTCAGTCCTATCCAAATTACCACTCTCGAAAGATTCTGCTTAGCAAAGAACTTTTCGAGCTATATTATCAATTCTTTTCAAAGTGGCACTTTGGAGCCTGGAAAAAATATCATTTTAATACTAAAAATCCCTCTAGTAATTCAATTACTTTGGGATTTTGTCATATGTGTGAAAAGAGTATTTAGCTCCAAGAATAGGCAGTCTTCTAAGGTAGGGTAATTTTGCTAGGTTGTTTTTTTTTTTTTTTTTTTTTTGTGGTGAGTATTTTCATTTAAAGTTCAAAACAAGTTCAGCAAATTAGAATCCCAGATTAATAAGAATTGAAATTTATCCTCATTTTTATTATTAAAAGGTAAAATTAAGCCATTGAATTTCCCTTCAGGAGGCTCCCCTGTAGCTAATAAAGTTAAAAGCTGTAAACAAAACATTTCACTTGTTTTTCCTTTAACAGTAAAAAGTATACAAATGATTCAGTTAAAGCTTTATTCTTGCTTGAGTTTCTAGAATGCTTCTAACCTGAGGCTGCCCGTAAGGTGTTTTATCACAACATCTGGAAGTAATCATCTGCACACTCTTAACATTAGCCCGTGTCTAATCTTTTGTTCTGCTCCTTTCCTCCTTCATTCATTCAACTCATGCTTTTTTTAATTTTTATTTATTTATTTATTTATTTTTAAATTGAAGTCTAGTCAGTTACAATGTGTCAGTTTCTAGTGTACAGCATAATGTCCCAGCCATGCATATATATACATATATTCATTTTCATATTCTTTTTCATTAAGGGTTATTACAAGATATTGAATACAGTTCCCTGTGCTATACAGAAGAAATCTGTTTATCTATTTTTATATATAGTGGTTAACCTTTGCAAATGCTTTTTAAACATTTCTGTACCTGGTGCATTGAAAATACAACAAAAACACAACAGGAAAAAAACAAAACAAAACTCTGTATTCACAGAGTTTGTACTTTTATGTTATAGACTGAAAATAAACACTGTAAGTTCTAGATATCAGATAATAAATGGTAAAAGAAAAACGTGAGGGAATAGGGTGTTAAGAAATTTGGGGCAGCACATGTGGCGGGTCACAGTACAGTGCTGGACCTTAGTGGCACTTGAGTGGGAAGTTGAAGTCTAAGTCAAGAACTAAAAGAGAAAGGATGGATGCTGTGCTATCTGGGGAAAGAAATTCCAAGTGGAGCTGGGTTTGAGGAACAGCTACAAGGTCAGTGTCCAAAGAGATGAGGACAGAAAGCATGGGGGCAGATCATGGAGGGTCTTTTGCCTTGCAGTAAGATATTTGGTTTTTAAGTGACATGGGAAATCCCAAGGTTGTTTGAACAATTGAGTAAAGTGACTTGATTTGTGGTTTAACAAGATTGCTTTGGGTAATATATTGAGACAAGAAAGTAGTGAGAGAGAGTAAAAGAGACAGACAGAGAGAGAGAGAGAACATACATTTCTTTGAGAAAATTTTTGTCTGATGTTTAACACAAACACAAGAAACTGCTCAGATCATAAATGCTTAACTAGAGGAGATTTTCCAAACTGAACCCATGAGTTTCTCAGTTGTCCAGAACCAAAAAGTGTTACTAAAGCCTCCTCTGTTTTCCCCTCTGTAAGTATCTCTTCCGCTACTGCCACTGTGCTGACCTGTCACAACATATATTGGTTTTGCATGTTTTAAAATGTTTTGCAAATTAAAGCATGCAACATTAAACTACTTTCCTGTCTAGAACTTTTTGATAAAATTATGTTTGTGAAACTTTTCCTTCTTACTATATACAGTAATAGTTTAATTGGTTGATGCAATTGTAATAGACCTCTAATATGTTTGTGCAATTGATGCTTGTTAATTAATCTTGTATCCTGAAGATGGCAAAACTCACTAATTCAAATAATGAATCACTAGGTTCTTTTGGATTTTCTAGGTAAAACTGAAGTTCGCCTCTGAAAAATGACAATATTTTTTTCTGCTTTCCCATCTTTATAAGTCATTTATTTTTCTTTTGTCTGGCCCTGAAGAGCTTTCAACATTAAAAGTGAATGATGACAGAAGACATCCTTGACTGCTATGTAATTTGATAAATTTTCAATATTTTAATAGCAAGTATGATATTTGTGCTACTTTATTTTTAATTACCTATGTCAGGTTAAAGAAATTCTCTTCTATTCCAATTTATTATATAAGTTTACAACAAATGGGAGTAAAATTTTGTCAATTTTTTTCTGCCGCATTGAAACAATCTTATGATTCTTTTCTCATTCTGTGAATGCAGTGACTTGCATAAATTAATTATCTAGTGTTAAACCAACCTTGCATTCTTTGAATAAATGCTATTTAATACTGAAAGACACTACTGATTTAATATTGCTGCATTTGGTTTGCTTATATTTTGTTTAGGATATCTGCATATATGTTCATTAAAAAAAAGCTGAACTGTAATTTTCCATTCCTATATTATCTATGTCTGTTTTTAAGAAGTATAGGCCTCATAAAATATATTGGAGTATATTTTCTTTTTTCTCTTATTTGGAAGATTTTGGTTTGTATGGACTGATGTTATATTTTCCCTTAAATATTTGGAAGCATGTATTGATATAGCCACCTGGGTCTAGAATGCTCTTGGTACAATGGTTTTAAATTATGAGCTCAATTTTTAAAATAGATCTAGGACTGTTCACATTTTTATTTCTCCTTGTGTCACCTAGGAATCTGCCTATTTCATCCAAAATTTCTAATTTATTGGCTCAAATGTATTGGTATTAATAACCCTATCTAATATTCAACTATAGTAAAATAAATCTTTTTACATAGACTTGTGTTCTTGAGTCAGTCTCCTAGTTATTCCTAAGTAATGACTATATGGTTTAAGATTCTGCATATGGCCTTGCAGGCTGAGCACTCCACAACCCTGGGGGAGGGAATTAACTGTGTACTACAATGTTGGGCTGGTATGGGGCCACATTTCCCAATGGACAGAGTTAAGGTAAGAAAGGTCATTACTCATACACAGCACACTCACAGGTATATCCGGGCAATGTGGCTGCTGGGTTCTCTCTACAGCAGACAGAATAAGGAGGATGTGTTTCAGCAAGCCCACCTTGTCCAACTTCACCATATTGGAAGGGCAAACCTCAGGACAATGGGTCAGCTAAATCCAACTCTGGTTGGAAGCTTTGAAGCTCCATCACATTCCTCCATCTATTTGTTGCTAAAGGGATCAATGTAACAGAGACTATGGATACTGTGAATAAATCTTATGCCATAATACCCATTTGACAACAGTTCTTTACTTGTAAACACCATGGTCCTATATACGCTGGAGAGAAAGGCACATGAGTAGTAGGCTTCCACTTCCAAACTCACCTGAAATGTCATATGATAATAAATAACCAGCACTCCAAAAACATAAGGTTCTTTATTTGGTGGAAACTAGAATATTTAAAAATTGTGTACAAAGTAGCTAACTGCTCTAAAAATAGCATATTAACAATGGCGAGAAGAAATATGTTGATAAACATATTTTAAGAAGGTGTTTAGGTCAATGGGAGAAAGAGATTGAAATAGTTTTTGTAAGATATGAGTATATTGAGTAATTATTTTATATGGAAGAGGATTTACAAGCAATGTGAGTTGTGCAAGGGTTGCAATTTTCACTTTGTAACTGTCACCAAAAAAAGGGGCAGCCCCTTTAAAAAAAACGAAAGTCACTTTTTGGCTTTTGAATTGAGACGCCGGGAAAGGGTTGCTTATTTAGTAAATCAGTAGACATTTATTGATCATCAACTGGGGCAGAGAGCACAACATTCAAAGTTTCTCACTCCTTTACGATTTAGACGCTCTTGTTGACTGCAGAAGTCAGTGTAACAGCTGGTTTGCTTTTATTTCATTATTCACTGTGACCACTTCCAGAAATGTTAACAGAGCCAAAATAAAACAGGAAATCCCCACTCAGAGAGCACGAAGATTGACGAAAAGTTGCCGAATGGGAAACCAGGAGTTGGGTCATCATTTTTACACTTCAGCACATCAAATGCTTATTCACATGACATTCTACGAAATACCTGACTAGTACTCTCCAAAACTGTTAAGGTCGTCAAAAACAAGGAAAATCTGAGGAACTGTCATGGCCAAGACGAGCCTAAGGAGACATGACTAAGTAAAACGGCCTATCCAAATGGGATCTTGGAACAGAAAGACAATGACTTAGGTAAAAAATTATGGAAATTAATCTGAATCAAATGTGAACTATAGTTAATAATAATGTATCATTATTCATGCATTAATCATGACAAATGTATCATACTAGTGCGAGATGTTAATAAAGGGGAATATGGATGTGGGGTAAATCAGAACTCTCTGTACTATTTCACAACTTTTCTGTAAATCTAAGTCAGTCCTAAAATAGTATTTTAAAAATAATAGTCAGACAAGTATACTCACCGAAAACAAAGTTAAATTAACTTCATCTCAACTTCTATAGCATTAGTATGCATATATCTAATAAACTATCTGGCTGTGGCCATATATTTACATGATCTCTCATTTTATATATACTAATTACAGAACAACTCATGGCTATTTAGTTAAGTGTCTGTCTGGGAAGATGTTTAATATTAATTCAGTAATTTCCATTGAGTGCCTACCATGTATAAGAAAATATATTCTAAACATTTTGGTACATTCTCCAGTAAATCAGAAACAAATCTTTCTTTAATCAAGTAAAGGACATAAGAAACATACAAGAATCTACAATACAACCTTGGAAGTTGTAAGACTGTAGTGGATGCCCTAGTATGTCACCCAGATCCTGCCTTTAAGACAGAGGCATCCATTCCTGCCCCTGTCATATCAGTAAACTTTTTCGGGTTAAGTGATCTTGGGCATTCCAAGAAATACCTTCCAAAGAAAAGAACAGATTATTGCATCCTGTCCCCACCAGCACTAAAAAAGAAGACTAAATCTTGTACCTATGTAAACTCTAGGTACCCTAGAGTTTGGGAGGCACCATATGCTGCATTTGAATGTGCTGTTTCTGTGGATATTTTTTTGGTTGGCAATGGAAGGCTCTGAGTAAACCAGAGCAAGAAAAGACCCTGCAGTGGATTGTAGGCCAGCATCTCTGCCAACCAGTCATTTAAGACCTGGGAGTTTCTATTGTTCTAGAGGTCCCTGTAGTGGAGAAGGATACCCTGGGGAGTTTATGCCTAGTCTCAATAAGGGAATAAAAATATAGAACCTTAACATATGCATAGAAGCTATAAGCAGTAGAAAACTAAGTGTCACTTGAAAAGTAACTTTTGTCATGCTCCTGGGATGTGTAGAGACCAAATGTCCATGGAAAGCAAGGAACTGTTCAATCAGAGCTGCCCAACACAAGGTGTGTTCTATCAGCCTAACTCTGTCACAAGATTGGATGGCCCAGCAGCAATCCAGCCTAAGATGAAAGTGATGAGTAAGTCCTAGACGTCTTATGTACAACAGAGTGCCTCTCCTTAACACCTCCATATTGTATACTTAAAAGTTTGCTAAGAGGGTAGATCTTTGGGGATAGTTCTTATCATCAAAAAAAAAAAACAAAAAAAAAAAACTAAATAAAACAAAAGGACACAGGAGGAAACTTTTGAGGTGATGGATATATTTATGGCATTAATTGTGGTGATGGCTGCTTGGATGTATATTTATATCCAAAGTTATCAGGTTGTATACATTAAATATGTACAGCTCTTCATACCCCAAAAAAGGCTTGTGTGTGTGTGTGTGTGTGTGTGTGTGTGTGTGTGTGTTTTAAGTTAACATAAGGAGCTGCTCATTGGGTTATGAAGAACTGGAAAGGTAAAAAGTTAAAAGTATTCCAGAGACAGCAGCTGTAGGAAGAAAGTATTACCCCTAGGGCTTGTAGGGCAAAGAGAGGCATTTGAAATTATTACAATTTAGGATCTTGGGGAAAGTGCCCCAGAAAACTGAAATTCAGATCTCCAAGGAAGGAGGATCATCAGCCAGTGCATGTGTCTCAGAGGAAAACCAAGGAGGTATGGTTATGAGTGTGGGAAAGACCACAATGCTACTATTGGAATAACAGCCACTGCAGGATGAGGAAGTGTTCTTGGGGTGATGCTGATAGAAATAGGAAGCAAAAACTGGAAAAGTAAACAAATAGCCTCCTCAACCAATTCAATGTCTCTCTCCGGTGACACCTACTGGCCGACCTTAGTAGTGAGCCGCTTGCCAAGGCAGAAATGAGGTTCCCAGAGGCCAGGCTAGTATCACAGTCAAGTATAGAAGGGTGGATTTGTACAGGCACACTTCACATAAATTGAAGAAGAACGTCCAGCAAGAAAAGATATACTACTTGCAGACATCTTAAAGGGTTCAAGATGTCAACAAAAAGAAATATTATAACGGCACTGGAAGCAAAGATGTTGATGGTCAGAAGTTTGTTTTCAGAATTGTTTCCAGAGCAAGAAGTGGTAAAAACATACGCGGGGAAAGAATGTAAGATGATTCAGATCTCATTCAAAGACTAGAAGAACAAATAACTGTCAGTGGACTTACAAACTCAAACAACAAGTTCAACTTATTGACAAAGGAAGTATGTGTATTATGACATGAGTTCTGTTTTCAGCAAGGTAAGTGGTGCTCTGCTGAGCAATGGCTCTAAGTGGTACTAGCTACTGCACATGAAATACAGGAGGAAAAAATGCTCTACAAGTGATCCACAAGACAGACTATGATACGTTGAGACAGAGAAAGCAAATATATCCCCATCTTTAAAACTTTCTATAATAATCGTGTTGCAAACATTGACAAGTGATTATCAGTCCATGTTGCTGGACTACCACTCAGGCACTGTAATTAGGTGACTGTAGGATTATTTAAAAGAATTAATCATACATCAACGTTTTTCATGAAAAAAATAATACAGCCCCTTGGGAAAAATACACAATATTAAATGTACTGACCATAAAAAGGAAATTCACTCTTTTGTCAATCTAGTGCAAATCCCAAAGCTTTCTCATTTTTTTGTCTATCTTTTCAGAAAGTTACACTTTTATTATTCTGAAGCTTCTTATTCTTTCAACCATATGTCATTGGCATATTAGCAAATTGATCTTTTAGATACATTTCACTCTTTTTAACAGGAGCAGCATGTGGATGTCAGTTTCTTTCATTCATTTCTGTTTCTTTCATTCATTTCTGTTATGGAGAACAGGGTGGGATCAGCGTTCCTTGCAAATACAGACTATGCTGGTGAACAGCCTTATTCCTACAACTTGACGAATTTGTGTGGGTACATTTGTGGGTATCTCAAATTAGCATTGGGAGTATTCAAAATTTAAAATTTTAATGTGATGAATAATGCAATTTTCCCTCCTCCTTCTCAAAATTTTACATCACTTGGTATAAAAAGGTTTTCTTCTCTCACACTCCTGATTCGGGAGACTAGCAGACATTTTCATCTTTGTCAGTTCTCAGAGATGCTATACAATAATATCGCATGTTTTATGGATATTATAGTAAGTGATACATAAGTTTAAGTAATTTGTATATTTATTAGAAATCATGTTTATATGAACTCCCTAGTTGTATGTATTAACTCTTTGTAGGTAAAGAAAATCAGCTCTTTGCCTGGATATATGTTATAGATACTGGATTATCAGCTGTCAGTTCATTTGGGAGGAGTTGTTTATAGTATTATTATTCCAAGTTGTTTGTTGTTATCTGTAGTAGTCATATTTATTAATGTTTCCCCTTACGGGTTTTTTTTAACTCACTACTTACGTTTCCCTAGCAATTTTATGGCCTCATATTTTCCAAGTAAATATTTGATTTATTGAAATGTCCAATCACATGCCTCAATATCACTTACTTAATAATATGTTCCCTCTCCACTTATTTGAAATGCTATCTTTATCACATACTAAATTCCCACAGGTTTTTATTTCTGATCAGTGTTTTTTCTTTCATTGTCAGCTGGTTTACATCTACACTGGTGTTAACATGTTTTAATCTGATAGCTTTATAGTATAGCTTATTGCCTACTTAGACTCCATTCTTCTTCTTTTTTTGAAAGTTCTTATTTACCTTGCATGTTCATGTTTCTTAAACAATGTTAATATTATTTTCTCAAATTCCAAAAGGAAGCATCTGTAAGTAGTCTTTCTGCAATGGTGCTGAATTTACTGCATAATTTACAAACTGCTATCTTTACTATAGTGAATCATCTACCTAAGAATGAATCTAAATAAGAATGAGGACTCTTTTTTGCTTTACTCGAGTTTTACCTTATCAGTTCACCAGGTTTAATAGGTATTTAAACTCTTTGGGTATTATTTTAAATAGGATTTTTTTCATTATATTATCTAGCCAATTATTATTTTTTAAAGAATAGTTATCTGTTTATATTAGATATTTCATCTCTTGTCCTATGTCCCTTGTTGTTCATATTTCTGGTTGATTAATTCTAGAAAAAATATATATTACATATTTTTTAAATAACAATAATTTGGTCTTTCAAATATTTTTCTAATTTAATTTTTAAAATAATGGTACAATACACATAACATAACATTTACACTTAACCATTTTTAAGTGTACAATTTGGTAATATTAAGTACATTCACATTGTTGTACAACTAATCTCCAGAATTATTTCCACCTTGCAAAACAAAACTCTATACCTATTAAACAAATCCCCATTACCCACCATCCAGTCCCTGGGAACTACCTGTCTTTCAGACTATGGAATGACACTTCACTTGTTTTTTTGTTTGTTTTTCCTGCTTTTTGGTGCATTGAGCATACATCAATTATGACATCAACTACAGCAGTTACAGAGGGAAATTTTTTTCTTTCTGTCGCCATTCATGAGAAGATGTAAAATTATTAGCTGTAAATGTCAAAATTAATTTTAGCAGACAAGGAATTTATTAAGAGGATACTGAACAGCTCACAGAATGGCTGGAAAATTTAGTGGCAGACAGATTGAGAACACAGGTAGGGACCAGAGAGGTCAGGCAGAAGGGTGCCCCAGGACAAATTCATTGAGGACATCATGACTACCATGACCAAAACCCAGATACTGCAGATCATGTTGTTCCAACGTCTGACCCTGGCCCTGGTCACTGGTCTCTAACCACTGAACTCCATCATGGGCATCATGGCCATGGCAGTCTCCATAATATAGGAGTTGTTGCTTCCATGTCATCATTGTTAGAGTAGAAATTCTATGTACCCCAGGTCCCTATTCTAAATCTGAGCCAGGTTTGTTTAATTGACCATGTTCAACTGCAAGAAGTGGGGATACATGTGTGCAGAAATGAG